>NW_020194479.1:1395927-1671115 GCF_003019875.1 Amorphotheca resinae ATCC 22711
TATCTTTAGTAATCTAGTTTCTTTAATCTAGCTTTACGTTTACTACTATTACAACTTTATTTTAAATCTCTAGCTACTTAGTAATTTTAGCTAGATAAGCTAACTTTCTCTTTATCTTCTTTTTTTTCTCTACTTTATTACTTTAAACTTACTTCTTTACTAATATTATAGACTAAGATGTCTATTAAGCTTATAGAGACTTTGCCTTCTTACGCCTTATAAGGTTTTAGGCTTGTAATTAGAAAGGTAGGATATAGCTATACTAATAAAAGAAGGCGTAGTCTATAGGTAAGTCTATAGTCCCTAATAACGTCTTTAATTTAGTAAGGGCTAATGTACTTATCTACAAATTTCCTAGAGGGTTAACGTTACCTTAGGTATTTTGTTAACAAGAGTACTTAGTCTCTCTTTTTAAATAAAATCTTTTTCTAGTTCTAGTTATACTATTTCTTATACTGTTTTTAAGAGTACTAAAGGAATGTAATAATTACTTTACGGCTACTTTATAGCTACTTTACTTGTATATCAGCTACTAGCGCCTCTACTAGCTTTGACCGGTTTAGGGGTATGTCCTTAGGACCTTGTAGCTAGTACTTATATAGTACGTACAATAGTGTTACATTTATTATAGAGTACTATAAGGTATTGTATACAAATTTAGTAAGATCTAGCTTAGTTACCTAGTTGTCTTATACAAAGCTATAGTAAGTTTAAAGGTAATGCTTGACAGCTTGGTTCTACCGTTCTGTTTGCCTGTCTGTTTGTAGGTAATAGGCAGTACTAAGTCGCTATAATGTTACTAGGTACTAGTAGAAACTACTCTAGAATTTGCTTATAAAGAGAGAGCCTTAGTTTAAGATAATACTATCTAGAATTCTAAATTGTCGTATAACGTAGTGTATTAGAAGAGACGCTAGCCTGTCGCTAGTAAGACGATTAGTTATTAGAATATATAAGGAAAATTTTGTAAATTAGTCTATAATAACAAGTATTAAATTATATAGTTTACTTACTACGTTATAAGAGTAAGGTAGCTACGTAATAAAGTTAAGTAAGATCTCTTACTAAGGTTTAGAAGGAATAGAGAGTAGGGCTAACTCGCTATATAGTAGATAGGTCTTTGCCTTTATTCTTTAACAGATAGCGTAGGTAAAAACGTAATAGTAGACGTCTTTATTAAGACTTAGCTAGAAGAAAGATTAAGAAAGCCTTTTCTTTGTTTTACTAACTCTCTAGTACCCTATAGTAAGTACGTTATAAAAAAGCTTTAGTAACTCCTTATGTAAGCCCGGATTATTAGGTATATATATACGTCTATAATACTGTAGTAGTGTATTATCCTTAAATGTCTATAAGGACCTAGTAGTACCTTAGCTACCTTACTACTTCTTCTACTCTTTATTAGTAATAAAGGCGTCCTTCTACTACGTATTACAAAGGGCTTTTAATAGTAACGGTAGTAACGTTAACGTTACTGTTACTTAGCTGTTACTCTTACTAGCCTGACTTTAAGTAGAGTTCTCTACTAGTATAAGAGTGTTTAATTTACGACTTAATACTCTAGCAATAAAAGCGTAAGGTTCCTAAGACCTACAATCGCCTTAGTCTACTAGCCGGCATAAGTCTAGCCTCTTACGCTAGAGTAATTCCGCTAAGACAGTATACGTTAGAGAGGTCGCTAGACCTTTAAAAAGAATAGAAGGAATTAAAGGAACAGAAGGAATTAGAAGAATAAAAGGAATAGAAGCTTTGTTTTAAACGAGCCTTATAGTAAGACTAATAGCTTTTAAGGTAACTACGTTTACCTAGAATTTGTTAAGGAAAGTTACTAAAGGAGCTTGTTATACCTTTGATTACTTATTAAGATCTTGTAAGTTAGGCCGCTACAATAACCTATTAGTAGGGTTTTAGGTACCCTTCTTATATTTAATCTTAAAGTTAAAGACGGAAAGTTCCTCTAGCTATCTAGCTTACTACTATAACAACTTTAGCTTTGTAGAGAGGTAATAGTAGTTTAGGTAATCTATTAAAACCGACACTAAACTTTATACATATACTAAGTACGGCCTTTATAACCTAAAAGCCTTAACAATAGCTATTAACTTAGCGTTAAGGGTGTTATAGCGTAGCTCTAGCCCCTTTAGCTTTCTAGAAATAAATGTAACAAGGTACTAGTAGCCTTTTTATAGCTATAAAAGGACAGTACTAATAGTATAGGTAGATACATCTGTTTCTACGCGCGTAGGTAGTTTAGAGTTATAGTAACGTAAGAAAGAGGCCTTTATAAAGACTAGTCGTAGCTTATAGAAGGCTTCTAGGGCTTTAGAACTTAGTGTAACAGTACTAGCGACGTCGCCTTAAAAGAGATTTGTTAGTAGTATAGTAATCTTTAAATAATTCTTAATAAAGCGCCTGTAGAACCTAGTAAACCTTAAGAAGACACGAATGTCCTTTATAGTTACAGGAATAAGCTATTCTTAGATTATAGAGACACGCTTAGGTTTGATGCGAACTCTCTATAGGTCGATAACGTATCTTAGGAAACCTACTTACTTTATATTAAACTCGTACTTTAAGAGGTTAGTATAGAGGTTATGTTATTAGAGACGTTTAAGGACGTAGTAAATATACTACGTGTACTCTTCTTTATTTGTAGAGTAGATAAGGATATTATTAAGATATACAATACAAATATTATTAACAAGATTCCCTAGTACTTTGTTAATAAAGGACTAGAAGGTCGCTAGTACGTTTACTAGCCTAAAGGGCATAACATAGTATTTAAAGTAGCTGTATTAGTACTAGAAAGCTGTTTTCTACTTATTACTAGCCTTAATATAAACTTAATAGTACGCTTCGCGTAGGTCAAGCTTAGTATAGACGCGGGCTTATAATAGCTAATTAAAGATCTCTCTAATTAATAGAATAAGAGCTTAGTTCTTTCTAGTCACACTATTTAACGCCTAGTAGTTAACGTAAAGTCGTAGCTTCTCTCTTTTCTTTAGAACAAATAGTATTAGAGTACTAGTAAGGCTCTTACTTAGACAGATCTATCCTTTTACTAGAGCGTCGTCTAAATATTTGTATAGGATACCTAGCTTAACCTCTATAAGTAGGTAGATTTAGCTATACAGTAGTACCGCGTCTCCTTTAAGGTCTATTATATAAGTAAGGCTATTAATTACAGGTAGCGATCTAGCCCCTTTCTTAGAGAAGACGTCTATAAATTGTTAGTACTTACTAGGTAAGGTTGTTACGGCCTTACTGTCTTCTTATAGTTCCTCTTATAGTCCTTCCTTACCTAGGGATTCCGGGTCGACTATAATTAGTTATACTATCGCTACGATTACGAATTAAGCTTCTTTTATCGCCTTTCTAATTTCTTTCTTTATTATATATAGCCTAACTATTAAAGACAATATAAGGTATACGAACGTCTAGGTCTTTTATAAAACGATTAGGTCTATAGCCTTTAGCTATAGGAATCTAAGTATAATATCTAAGTCCTTAATGTTAGCGACAACAAATCTGCCTTAATGTCGCCTTACTGTTAAGTAGTTATCTTAGGCCTTAATAAACAGATCGTATAACCCGAAGCTTGTCGTTGTTTTTTAGAATAGTAAGGACACTATAATGTAATTGTTAAGTTACTATAGTACCTCTTGTCCTAATAGTCGTAGGTAGATAAGGTTAACTTCTGCTCTTAAGTCTAGTAGAGCTAGTATAGCTACTTAGCTACCCTTAATACGTATCTTTACCTAAATACTTATTAAGGGTCGCCCTTCTTCTTATTGTTTAGGCGCGACGTAGTAGGCTACTAGTGTAGTATTAGCGCCTAAAGTACCGGCCCTATTAGGGCACTAAGCGTAAGTATGCCTAGATTAACCGTATGTAGAGTACTTGTATAGTAGGCACGAATTTGCCTAATGACCGGGCTACTAGTATTAGTAGTAGTTACCTTATACCTTACTTACTAAAAGGGTTTTTACGACACTAGGAGAGTCTCCTTATGTGTTTAAAGTTTGGCTACTAGATATCCTTTACGTGTTTGCTAGCGTAGATAAGGTCTTTAGATTATAAGAGGAGCCTTTCCTAGTACAGTATAGTGTTAAAAGGGCTCTACAAGAGCCTTTCTATTACCTTGTCTAAATAAGAGTTTCCCTTCTTAACACTACTACCTTAACTACCTTAAAGGTATCTAGGACCTTACTACTTACTATATAGGCCCTTAACTCGGGCTTTAAACAATCGATAAGAAGGTAGATACAGAACATCTCTAAGAGGGTATAGCTAAGTTTAATAACTAAGGAGTTATACTATTAAAGGAAATTCCTAAAGGTCTTGTTTTAGTTTTAAGTTAACATTTAGAGTTTTAACACTACTTTAAGAGAGCAAGTACCTTTATCTGTAATACTATAGAGGAGCTACGCCTTTATTTCTTCTTAAGTTATATTAAGAACTAATCCGTCTTTTTCTAAGAAAATAAAAGACTTCTAGCGCTCTTTAATATAATCCTTTAGTACTACTACTATAGCGCTAACGCGTTTAGTATCTATTAGATAACTCTCTAGATAGGTGTCGAACTCTGTTTCTTAGTCAAATAAGAAGGTCGTAATACTAGTATATGTCTTGTTTTTTAGTAGAATAAAAGGGGTGTTATAATAGCTCTTCCTTATTTCTTTAATATAGGTTTACTAGAAGGGCCGTTCTACTTTAGGAGGGTTATCGAATTTGTATAGGTTTATTAAGGGAGCCTCTCTTTTCTTAAGCGCTATAAGGTAGTCTTACTTTTACTTAAGGTACTACTCTACCCTTACTTAGGCGATCCTCTTGTTTAACTTAGTCTTACTTAAGGAAAGGATTTTTATTAACATTTAGGGTGTCGTACTAGGTTTACTACTATCTGCCTGTAAAGAGGTATTCTAAAGAGTTGCTTAAGAAGAGGCCTACGTCTTGTTAAGGTTTATTTGTCGTGTCTACGTTATCGCTTCTTACTCTAATAGTCTGTAACCTTTTAGTAAAAGAGAGAGAGATTAGAATGTTAGGTATATTTCTATAGAGTAAAAGAGGTAAGAGTTAATAGACAGTCGTAGTATATTTAAAGGTATATCGCTACTTTAACTATAGACTAATCTCTAAACCCCCCTTCTTTTCCTTCTCTACCCTCTATTCTTATGCTCCTTAATGCCCACTATTACCTTAGTCGTAGTACGTAGTTACCCTGTACTTAATTTCTAAGCCATTGTAGTCTTACGTGTTAGCGTACCTAACAGAGCGTTACTAGTAGAGATCTAAGCCTACGTACCGTATATTATAAAGGTTAAAGTTAAACTTGTTAAGGCCCTTATAGTAAAGTTTATAATAATAGTACTATACCTCTAGAGCGCTAACGTAGTAACGCGCCTATACAAACAAGGGTTAATCTAGTAAGCCTAGATCTTTAACTATAAGCTATATTTAGCCGACCTATAAATCTAAAGATACTTTTAGTATTACTAGTTTAGCTATATTAGGTAGTTCTATAAGAACTAGGCCTAGTATAGTTACTATATAAGAGCGGCGTACCCTTAGGGTAAAAAAGAGTACCCTTAACTTAATAGTAGAAAGAGATACGTTAACTATAGTAGACTATACGTAGTATAAGACTATTAGTATCCTAAGGCCCTTAAGGTAAAAGAGTAGGTATATACTATATATTAACAAAGGCCTAGACAATTTAAGGTATCTAAGAGTAGCTTTACTAGCTAGGTACCTAGTGTTATACTAGCGTCCTTATAAGACAGTAACAATAGCTACTAGATCGTAGTATATAAGAGACTATAGATAAGTAATAGTAAGAAGCCTATAGTAAAGGCTCTAGTAAGGTAAGGGCGCCCCTTTATTAAGGCACTAGATACTATAATAGTCTAGAGCTACGACATTATAAAGATGTTAAGCTAGAGGGCTAACTAGGGGTCTAGCGACCCCTTTATAACGTAAGAATTATAGATCCTAGACTCTTAGTAATAAAATTAATAATAGTATACTAGAACACTATAAGAAAGAACGGCCTTACCTTAATAGTACTTTATAATAGCCGTAAAGTTAACGTTATAGTAATTTAGGAGCTATAGTATAATACCTAGATAAAGACAGTCTACTACTTAGTATAGGTAAAGTACTAGTAGGTCTATAAGGGTAAAGGTAGAGTAGTTATCTACGTTTATAAGTAGTACCTACCTCTTACCTAAGTAGTAGAGACAGGCGTTAACTAGTGTTACGTTACTCTATAAGGTATTACTGTCTAGTTAATATACTTACTAATTCCTAACTCCTTAGGCTAGGCTAGCCTTCTCTAGTAGCTTGCTAAAGAGGACCTAAAGGGGCTATAGATTATTATAAGTAATATAAACCTTTATTACTTACTTTAAGACAGAGCTAGTAAGACTACCCCTAAATCAGAGACCCTTTTCTGTCTAGCCTATAGGTAGTAGCTCTTACTATATATACCTTAGAAAGAGCTAATACAGTAGTAATATAACAAACAGGACTTAATAATTAACTATACGTAAGTTATAGTAACGCTCTAGTATACTTATTAAGGTAACCTAGGGTATAAGAGATCTAACTACTATACCTAGCTAATTAAGGTTACTACCTAAGTAGAGGATTACTAAGAAAGAGCCGTAGAGGTACTAGGATAGAGCTAGACCCTAATAGACTAAGAACTAGTAATAATTAAGGCTAAGAGGCTCTACCTCTCTTTAGAACTACTAGACATACCTTATAAGGTTAATAAGGTAGTTAACTTACTTACCTCTTAGCTTATACGTATTATAAACATATCTACTCTAAGAAAGAAAGTTAACTAAGGGCGTACTAAGCCTTAGTAGAACAGTAAGGTCCTTAAGGCTGTCTAGTAAGTATAGGTAGCGTGTCGTTAATATACTACTACCCTAACTAAGCTCTACTAGCGTGACCTCTAGTAGGCTAGTACCTATTAACTCTATACAATCTAAGATATAAAAACTAAGAGCTAGTATAGTACCCTTACTACTACCTTAAAGGACTAATAGAAACTCTAGAGTCTTAAGAGGTAGGCTAGGCTTTATAGCTATATACCCCTAGAACCGGCCTTACTCCTACCTTTATAAGGCGCTAATAAAGAGGTACTAGCTACAAGCTACTATAATAAAGTAATAGTGTTAGGCCGGCAGTTCTTTCTAGAATTAATAGCTAATCTTAGTAACGTTATTCTAGACCTTTAGGACAAGTAATACTAACGGTTTACTATTAACGACACTATAATAAAGGTAGATATTACTAACGTTCTCTAAAAGACAGGTACCTAAAAGGCACTAGGCCTTAACCTACTACCTACTAGCTTCCTTAAGGCATATAGGCGCCCCTTAGCTAAGCTCTTTACGCTAATAGTAACTATAAGCCTCTAGCTAGAGTACTTTCTTATATAGTTTAAAGTAGTAAAGGTAGTAGTACTATATAAGCCCGGAAAGACCCTTAAATAGTAACAAACTGTAAGGGCCTATAGGCCGATATTACTCTTAAATATAATAGGTAAAGTAATCGAGTTAGTAATTAGCTAGCGCTTTACTAACGCTATAAAGTCGTAAAGGCTCTTTCTAGAGATATAGATAAGAAACTAGCTATAACGCTTAACAGACCTTATAGTTAAAATAGTAGTTAATACTACGTATATAGCGTAGAGCTATAAGGCTATAGCGTCCTTCCTTTAACTCGATATTAAAGGCGCCTTTAATATAGTAAACTATATACGCTTTCTCTATACTCTTTAGTACCTAAGGTTCTTTATATAGGCCGTATAGTAAGTATATAGCTTCCTTACTAATTAGACAGCTAGTCTCTTCTTTAATAAAGAAGTAGTACTGTCTTAAGAGGTTACTATAAGAGTACTATAAGGCTTGCCCTTCTCTTTTATCCTCTTCTTTTTCTATACTACTAGCTTATACACGCTACTATAAGGTTATACAGGCCTTATTATAGTAGGGTTTACTAACGACCTTAACCTCTTAGCTTTTAGTAGAGACACGACAAAGACACGCTAGTACCTTAAAGAGGCGTAGTAGACATATAGCTAGTAGTCGTATATAAAGAAGATAGAGTTTGCCTTAGAAAAGAGTAAGCTCTTTTACCTTACTTACGCCTATACTATACTAACGACGCTTGTCTATCTTAATAGCTAAGTTATACCCTTAGTCTAAGAGGCGCGCTTTCTAGGAGTTTAGATAGATTAGAAGCTTAGATAAAAGGGCTACCTTAACGCTATTAAACAAAAGTTTGCTACCTAGTAGTTTGTACTTATAAGGCTTACTACGTTTATATAAAGATATAGCCTACTATATATAAAAGAGATCTATATAAAGGTAATCTAGAGTACTATAGTATATAGTATAAGGGTCTAGTACTACCCCTTTAAGTAGTAAGCTAAGGGGATTATAAAGGACCTTGTTATAAGGTAGTTATAGTGCCTTTACGTTATCGTAAGGGTGTACTAGGTAATACCTGTCTAGTTCCTTAAGTCTAAAACAGCTACGCCCTTACTTAACCTCTACTTTAATAAGTAAGTAGCAGACTTTAAATAGTGTCTTAAATATATAGGTAAGAGTAAACTTATATAGTCTATCTATAGTAAGGTAGTAACCTGTCTTTAATAACGCTAGAGACACTACTATAGCGCTACTATAGTACTACCTTATACGTTACTTAAGTATAAGGCAGGCTAAGCTGTATAGGCAAAGGACTAGTATAAGGACTCCTCTCTAGAAGAGACCTTATAAGGGAACTAGAAGGCACGATAGTCTTAATATAATAGCTTACTAGTACACTACTAAGGCGCTACCCCGGCCGCGCTACCTGCCCTCTTAGTAGATGTCTTTAAGAAGTACTTACTCTTTTATAAGTATAAGAGCTCTCTTTTAACATAGATCTATACTAGTAAAGTTAGACTCTAGGCTTTCCTTTTTAAGCGTAGAGTACTAGAGGTAGTAACCTCTTAGTACCCTTATAGTAAGGCCCTAAAGATAGTAGCTTACCTAGTCCTTAACTACTAGTAGCTAGATTAATAGTAGTAGGCCTTATAGTAAGCGCTCTACCTAAGAGCGCTATAGACGTTTTACGACTTTATAGTAGTAATAAAGAAAGGTAAGAGCGCTTAGGTACTAATCTGTTAGCTACTATCTACTAGCTAATTCTTATAGTTCTGTCTAGCTAAGCGCTACCTAGTAAAAGAGTTATAAGAAGGGGAGTAGCCCTAGCTAGTAGCTAGCGCCTTACTAGCGCCTTACTAGCGCCTTGTTAGTATAGTTAGTATTACTAGGCTAGAAGGTTAAGTTCTAGTAAGGTAGTAATAAGGACTTAGCGCCTTAGTAGTACTATAATAGTGTAAACACAAGTAGTAGTACGTAGGTTTTTACCTAGCTTTAGTACGGTTTTATTACGTGATTTATGTAGTATAGAGGTTCTGTATATAATAGGCATAGGTAGTAAGAACAATAATAATAATAATAATAATAATATATTAATAAAATAAAGTAAGGTAATCTTAACTTTAACATTAGTCTTTATAGTCGATATTATTATTAGGCTATAGGTATACGTAAGGTTAGTACTTCTATTATATCTGTAGACTATAGCTTATAGCGACTAACTAAGCAATTAGAAAATAAACTCGTTAAGGACTAAGGCCTAGAAAGAAAAGTACAGTACAAAATAAGGTATTAGTACTAATTATCCTTCTCTAACTACGATATCCCTTACCTTAGACATTATTATGTCACGGCCTAGTAACCCTACACATTTAGAGTATAATAGAATTATAAAACTAATGTATAAAATACTTCTTTAAGGGATCCTTATAGTTAAGAGCACTAAAGAATATAACTAGACCTTATAATAGTTTCCTTTTTTAAAGGAATAGGCGCGCTTATAGTTACCTCTTTACTATTTAAAGAGTTATAGTCTGTCTAACTACATACGCTAGTATATTATTATTCTAGGACTACTTTAGACTTAGCTACACTTATTAATAATCTAGCTACATTTCTTTAATACTATAAAGAAGTATATAGATAATCCTGTTACCTTTATTATTTAGGCTTTTACCTCGGTTACTAAGAGTATAAGCCTCCTTGTCTTAGCTTATATAGAATTAGAAGAAGACTAACAGAACCTAGACAGTATTATAAAGCATGCTTATAGACAATTTTAGTAGCTATGTATTAATACTACTAGAGGTGTTATAACAAATCCTTGTCGTAGATCTGTTGTTAGGGCTAGAAGCCGCTCTACTAGTACTATACTAGCGCCCTTTAATACTTCTCGTAAAGGTACACTAGTAGTAGTAGGTATAATAGCACCTCCTCCTCTTTATAAAAACATACTAATAGCTATAGATATAGGCTATATAGTAGCTTAAGACAAGAAGGGTACTATCTAGTATTATAATAACATAAAGAGACTAAATGTCTATACTAGTATTTACTTTTTAAGAATAATAGAGGAGTATAGCCTTCTAGCTAACGTAGGCACCTTAATTAGAGAAGACAAGCATTAGTATATACTCCTTCTTACCTTACCTCTCTAAATCTCTAATCCTGTCTATATTATGTTAATATTTTTGTTCTAGGCATTTTAAGTTAGAAGTCTATTATACGAACTACATTTATGTTAAGAGAGCACTTCTTAAGAAAGAGAACTAGAAATTAACTCTAAGGCTTCTTATCTAGAACGTATTTAAGTACTTAGACCCTAAACTAACATAACTAGTCTAAGAGATCTATAACGACAGCCTGCTACTTTTCTAAGGAATGCTCTTACGGTTAAAGGTCGAGAATCTTACTATAGCTATAAAAGAAAATAAAGGTTTACTAGAAGTCTTACTTAAGGCTAACGACAATTATCTTTGCCTTTCTACGATTAGTTACCTTTAGCTACAACACGTATATAGGGTCTTAGGCTAGCTAGTTTAAGAAAAGTACATAGACGCTACTTTTAAAGGCCTATTTACTAATGCTTACGCCTGTAATTACGCCTAGCCTAACGTTATCTATTTTAGTAAGGTGTTACTTTAATAGGCAAAAAAGGTTTCTTTTATAGACAGGTATATATATATTAACTATATCTCCTTTGTTTTTAACTAGTAGTCTATAGCCCTTCCTATCTTTTATTCTGCTTTTCTCTTGTATTTTTACCTCCTTAATTACCTAAGATCTCTATACTTTTAATCTCTCTTTATTAGTATTTAGTCGGTTTTTCTATATGCCTATTAGCCTTTTTATAAAAGAGAGGTAACGTAACTAAGGGCCTAGCTTCTGTTACTATGTTACGCCTTATCCTGTTCTTTTAATTAAGTAAATAATGTCGTACTTAAGATTAGCTAATATAACTGTTAGAACTACTAAGCGCTAGGTAGTCTTTACTCTAAATGACTTTATCGAGTACTATAATAAAGCCTTACGATCTAATTAATTTATAAAGATCAAAGGGATCTTTGTCTACAAGCTAGTCCGAGTTTACTAAGCCTTCTTAAGAATTCGCTACGTTACGCTATTACCTAATCGTAAGATAGTTCTTAATCTCTCTAAGCTAACTATACAGGATTCCTAGGAATTAATTAGCCTTCCGCGTGTCTAGGCACGAAAAATCTATGTAATTCCTGTTGACGCGTCTTTAGTATAGGTTAATTAGACAACAGTAGTGTTCTTATAAAGCACACCTTAGTATGTGCCTCCTTTACTTCTTAAAAGAGTACTACTAATATAGAATTACCTGTAGTCATAGGTTTTCGTAATCCGTAAGGTAGCTATTATAGTATTAGGTTGCTTCTATAGTATATAAGTTAACTACCTCTTGTTATAGACTAGGAGCTAATATTTAATAGACAACAGATTACCCCTACTATACTATACTACTCCTGGTCCCTTACTGCCCTAGGCACTATAGCTTATAAGTTAACTCCTGTCGTTACCCTTAATTTAAGCCTCTACTAATAATTCGAACAGGACTAGTAAAGTCTTAATTGTTTTTTCTACCTTAAACTTAATAACTAAAGGGAATCATAGCTAGTATACAAGAGTTAGATTTTGTATATAGTTACCTTAGTTCTTGTCGTTACCTTTGTTAACGTAGCGAGTTAGTTAGTAGCTACAATTAATGTTGTGTGACGTATAATAGTAATACGATAGGTGTAATTACATGATTACTATAACTACCTTATAGATAAAATACATAAAGTTGTAGTACTCGCTTACTTACTCGGCTACTTTTCGCTATACTGTACTATTTTTCTTATACCGTAAAAATACCGTTTACTCTCGCTTACTGTATAGTGACGGGCTAAAGATTTAAATAGTGTTAAGACTAGCTACTATAGTACTACAGTAACGCTACAGTAATATTACGGTAGAAAATAACCGCCCTCGTTCGCTAAGGTATGATATATGTCTACCGGATTGAGTTGTCAGGGAACTTGAAGTATGCAGTATAAATCATTCGATCCGTTCTAGTATCTGAGGTACTCTAGGGTTCTGTATACTAACTGCCTCGACCGACCATCATCAAGATTTCAGGTACATGCTTACAGCAAAAAGCAGGGCGGTTCCAAGGCAATGCCCCTTCATTCAATTTGCACACAGGGTTTTCTAACGAGGAAAAGGCTAACACATCTAATGGGGAGAAACGGACTATTGGACTTTTGTGATCTAGGAGTACCTACAAGTTGAAAGAATAGCTCGTAAGAGAGCACGCCCTTTCAACACCCAAAGTACTAAATCAAAGAAAGAACCGGAAACTCAAGTTACAATTTTGAACGGGGTCCCATCTCCATCTTTCCTTATGGTTGACCTTGTAGGATTCATAGAGGATAGGAAAGTGGAGCCTTGTAGAACAGCTACCAATCTAGGGTATATACTGTACCTAGATCCAGCCATATATATATATGCCTGTCTTATTGTTGTGAGGGCGGCCTTAGGGGCCTGAGGCAGCGCTACTACTTATGATCCTTCCACACAACACTCCATAGCTACTCTCTTTAGACAAATCACCATCACAGAAACAACCAACGAGTTACACTGTGGGCGTGAACCGTCTCATCTACTGAATCCATATACTATACTTATATAGGTATATTCAGTCCACACTTACATACAATGCTTCTTCTACGTCTTTCCAGAAGAGCTCACCTACCTGTTCCAGCCCCCAGTTCATCACGAGGTAACAGTTCTACCTAGTCTATACCACAAACCCAGGTACCTAGATAACGATATAACTAACGAGCACCAAAACCCCTTCAACCATTGTTTTCCAATCTTTAGTCGTTACACCCCGTGGCTTGTTTCATAATGGTCTTGGGCCCTGGCCTTGGTTATGGATAACTCTCTTTTGTTGTGTTCCACTTCCCGTATCCTTCGGCCAATTTTTTCCTTTTCTTTCAATATTATTCTTCCGTGGTTCAGCAATTGTCCATGTGGGACCCTCCTTTAGTACTACCTACCTACCTAGGTAGGTAACCCAAGGTGCTCGCTCAATACACCAACCCTTCAGACTCAAGAACTGCTACGCGAGGAGAAGACATGTAGAATATAAATTAGATACCTTCCTTACCTTAGTACCCCCAAGCTTACTAGCCATGCATACACAAAGAGAAAAGCAATGCCCGGCCCACACCGAACCAGAAGCTTCCTTATCTCCGCACCAAAAAAACCCTAAGTGAGAAAACGAAACGCCGTACGCCTCAATAGGAAGAAAAGCGTAACTGGATATCTCCCTGATTCTATGCACCGCTTCACCTTCTTTTCTTCCCAAACCCCCCGCAGACTATTTCCCCATTGTCTATTTTAGGCCTGTCATTGACAGACAGTCTTGTACCGCTGCTTGAATAGCCTGGCTTGCAGATCTCCCTGAACCCTGAACGTGGCTGCCGGGAACTACTTTAGCGGGGTCTGGGGGGTGCGTTGTCCACAAGTCTCATGCTGCTCTATAACGACCGAATAAGAATAATACGATGATCTGCGCCTGGGTCTATCTGCTCCTATCGCAAGGGAGACCAAAAGTGTGTCACCACGAATCTCGCATGTAGATGTGCTTGCGAATTCCTAGCTAATCTCTACTGAAATATGCAAATCCCATTCTAAGACACATGCTGTCTCTCTGGGTATAATGGACAGACAATACCTGGTACGCCTCCATGAGTATAACCAATCAAACGAATGTATCCTTTATATGCCCTATGCCCCATGCCCCATGCCCCGTGTCCTATGCCAACGCCCAATGCCGTGTTGGGCATTGCCCCCCCACCCAGAATTGCAGCCTGTGCCAATACGCCCCTGATGCCTCGCTATGAGCGTACTCCTTCCAAACGAAAACCCGGTTATACTGTACGCCATGTATATACAATCTCGCAAGAGAATCTTTCCAAGTAGCCTCCAATGACTTAAAAAGCTGTTGAAAAAACGCCAGCCCCTGAACTCGGATTCGTATGGAATACAAAATCAGTCAAATACCACGAACTGATTCTTATTGAAATGAGCCTCCCAATCCCTCTGTTGCACCTGTTGCACCTGTTGTGTACATCGCACCGCTCGTGGTCCGCGGGACCATGTTATCTCCCATATTGTCGTCTGATATATTCTGACCATGGTGCGGATACATTTGGTACCCATCGCTTCTGTTACCACTCGGAGTTGCATAGATCCCAGGAGCGGTCATGCTTAGACCACCATATCCTGGAGAGATCTGCTCGGATCTTTGAACCACATCAAGACCCCCGAACCCACCAGTGTCCTTTTGTGGTGCGGTCGATGTCATCATTTCCGGCCCTCCAAATTGTGCTTGAAGATGTTGAGGTTGTTGGTACTGAGGTTGTGATTGGAAGAACGCTGGTCCTGATGAGCTTAGCATAGAATCATTGTAATTGGAATTGACTCCGTGTTGTGTACTAAATCGTTGAGTAAAGGACTGACCCTGCGACGAGGTGGCTACCGGCGACGGGGCGTAGGGATATCCAAAAGGCGGCTGCTGGGGAGACGGCTGCCCGCCGTATAGATAATTGTGCTGGGCGTCCGAATACATCCTCGGCTGGTATGGAGAATGAGGGCTATTGAGAGGTTGTTGTTGCTGCCCAAAATTTGGAGGTTGGCTATGCTCGGAGTTGGTCCTTGGACGCTTCATCGATAACTCTTGAGGGAAGGAATTGAAGGGCCCCGCAGGTGTGTAAGCGTAACCAGGATAAGAATCAAAGGAATGGGGTTGCATAGACCCTGATGCTTCTTCTTGGCTTCCCTGACTGTGTGTTGAAAGCCCTGGTGATTGTGATTCGTGGTATTCGAAAGTTCTTTCGCCCTTGCTTTGCTTCCGCCCATGAGTCTTATAATGTCGTGGAATGTAATCTTCAGATGCTGGTCCACGCTTCCGGAGCAAAGATCGAGGCTCCTTGCGTACTCTCAATCGGATCCCTTGATCGTTGAAAGACCGGGTAAGGAATGTTGATTCAGACATACCAAGCCAGGTCTTTTGGGGAAGGACAGGAAACGGATCTGATACAACTGATCTTATGTAAAAGCATTCCATGTTGCGCATCTCATAGAGATTGAACTGCAGTCTGAAGACACCTTCAATCTTGATTGACATATCCCCCCAGACAAAGAATGCTCCATCATGGTTGTCGGTATCCTTCAATCGATGGAGAGAAGAGACAAGAGTACCTGCGAGAGATGCGCCAACGGATGACGGAGCACTTCCTCCTTCCGTAGGGACGAGACTGCATGTCATGAAGAAATAAGGACCTGCAAGAAGAAGATGTTAGCCAGGTTCCCATCGACCGGACAATTCGATGTTCATACTCTGCATGTAGTTCTGGTATGGGTCTGAAGTTTGGCTGATCTTGAGTTGGACTACCGGCGGAGGGTCAACCGGTTTGCGATCTGGGAATGGTTAGCTACTTGAGCCAACTTCCAAGGGAGGGGCTTTGCTAAGTTCACTTACCCTTCTCTTTGCCGATGGCGACCTTCGCGTTCCTAGGCTGTTGTCGAATGACGAGTTCGCAATCATTGCTGTTGCATGACATAGTCAGTTAGAAGCTCTACCAGGAAGAATGCCCTGCTCACCTCCGCAATCCTGGGATCTGGGCGGCAGTCGCCTCCGCGAACTGATGGATTGATTGCACAGTGTTCATGGAGACGGCTGGGTTCAGTGTCGGTTGGTGCGCTCGTCTGGATGTATCTGCCCCTCCTCCGTGGTTAAGGAATCTGTTTTGAACGTAGGACTATGAGACCGGGTGCAGGATGTATAGAAATACGGTTGATGAGAATATAGAATGACCAGAGGAGGGCTGGCCACGGTTTTGATAGAAGCTTGCATGAGGTGTGCCGTCGACCTAGTTATGGAGCTTCTTGAGATAGCATGACCTCGGGAAAGATATCATACCTAGGAAGGTGTGTATGGCGTGCCCTAGTTCCTGCCCCAGATCGATTTCTGCTCGAGTCGAGCCAGGTGGAGTCACGCCTTGACGGGTCTGAGGGACTGATGGCGTAGCTCGACCCAAACTTTCAAGGCTTGATTTGGACGGGATTTTGGACTTAGTACCGGCAAAGGGAAGGCGCGGGGAGTTTGGATGACTCTAAAGAGCTCTCCGGGTATGATATGGCACGCACTAGTGGGAGGCTCTTTCTCGGCCTCTTCCGAAGTGTCCAAGTGTCTGCAATAGACCTGGATAGCCCAGTGTCGGCCAATGACAGTACCAAGGCGAGACGAATGCCGGGATGATGCAACGTGACGAGGCTGATGAGGCGCTATGGCACTTTCCACACACAAAGTAGAGCGCAAGCACCTTGCTCCTCGGAATAGAGAAGAGTCGTTGGACTATGGGGTTTGAAGTGTTCGGCCAGGCCTGGAGTGGAGAAGGGTTTGAGGAGGATGGCAAAGTGCGGTAGAAAATCGGGGAAGGCGATTGGCGAACATAGGTAGATCAGTCCCCCTCCAGATTCAATGGCTGCTTGCCTAGACGAATAGTTTCGAGGGCTTGCCTCGCACCCGCGCTTGGATTATGGGTGAAGTGAACAGTTGGTGGAGGATCACAGTAAGGTGGATTTGAAGGGTCAGGTAGATAGATTATTGGACTGGTATGGGCCTGGACAGCTGGGTATATTGGCAGGCAGTAAGTATGATTAGCAAGCCCTCTTTTCCCGTTTGCCCGCCAACCCACTCGATTGGACCTTCCAGATTCGTGGGGCGTGAATCCAGAATGGCTTTAGAAGGAGGTCCCGAGTAGCTGTAGTCTGTAGAATGATATATGGTGAGTTTGAGATGTCTAATATCAAGGACGGCACAATATCCGTAGCCAGCGTTTGCTGCAGGTTGAGATATGAGAAAAGATAGATGGAATGGATCCTTGATCTTGCTGGGCGGAAAGAGACCGTGAGGGCCGCGAGGGCAGCGGAAGCACGACCTCGGCGATGGAGTTGCGAAGTTCTGCACAACGTCTTCGGCATAGATGCCTTCCAACGCCTTTTGATACTGTGCTCGGGCCAGACAATCCAAACAACCAGACGGTAGTCACCAGAGTGCCTGCAGAAAGATATTTGGGAGATGACAGCCAGAGCCAGGGATTGATAGGAAGGAAGCGTGGAAGATAGGAGTCGACAGCAAGTCGCGTCTGTGGGTCCTGAATGGTGGGGGGGTTAGGGAGGGGTCCTTCAAAGCTCTACTTTGTAATAATTGCGGCGCCACCAATTGCTGATCGGAGGAGTGATGGACGGCAATGGAGAGGGGCAGGCATTATTCGTCGACATGGTCGGGCCGGAAAGAGATTCCCGCGGGAACAAAGGGCAGGACTGAACTGGACCAACCGGGCCGGACTGAACAGAACATGAGCAGAAAATGGAATGAGATGGGATCTGGCGCTGACAGAGGGCGGACTGTGTTTCAACCATAGGCGGGGAAGCCTCGTAACTGATGTCTGGAGACGAGGACGCTGGGGCCGGCGGTGCTACTACAGTTCCGGAGACTGTATACCCTCCTCCTCCTCTCTTCAGTCCTCACTTCGTCCATTGGAGTAAATCCCCAAACTCTCGGATCATAGGGCCTCTCGCGTCTCGATCTGCGACTTTCTGCTGGGCAAGCTGGGCGGGACCGCCCTGGCGCTACAAGCCCTGGCCCCCCTTCCTCCCACCCATGTCTCATGCCCTATGCTCTCAGCATCCCTGAGGCCCGGCATGGCTGTTTCGAGGGGAAGCCCCAGAACCCCAGCAGTGCAAAGCCCATTGGAGACAGAGGCGGCCTGAAGGAGAAGTGCATGTGCATGGTCTCGCCGCTTTGGGCGCACGTTGTCGTGAATAGGCGTGGGGCTGAGGTTTGTCCTGCGAGTCTTCTCAAGGTCAGTTACATCACCCATATGATATGTCTTTGTCAATTCCTCGTTCTCCTCTCTCTCTCCTTCGCCGGAGATAAAGCCGGAAAGGGTTTCTCGTGGACCAGTTCCACGCGTTTGTGGAGTCTCCTCTGTAGTGCCTCTGCCTCTCCCACGCGCAGGATTGTTGCTTCTACAGATGTCAAGAGTGTGGGATGTGCTGCCACAAGTTCCTTTCAGCTCCTTGACAAGATCACACAGGATATCCCACTTGCTCTGCCGCGCACGTATGTATGTCTTGTCTGTGTGCAAGTGCATATATGTACGTATGTACGTAAGGTTGGTATGTCAGACTGTCAGTACTACCAGCCCACGCGACGACAAAAAAGTACCAGAGAAGTTCCCCACCAAGGCTTGGTCTATGACCGCCAAAAGCATCTCCATGGGCTGCATCAAGTCACAAGGGGCAGCGGCTGTCGCGGCAGGGCCAGGCCAGACCAGGCGGCGTAGCAATGAGCAAAGGGGCCCTGGGGCCCGATGCATGGGAGGTGCACTGTACCTGTGGCTGGGGTGTACACCGGAGAGAGACTGATCGACTGCAATCTGGAACTGGTAAGTAAGATACGGAGTAGACAGGATTGAGCGTTTGAAGAGCGCGGTACCACCGTTCCGTGATGTACATACCTTAAGGTATGTTGTACGGGCAACAGGCGCCGGCGACAGTGGAGTCTGAGATCACAATTCCTGCAACTCAAACCAATGACTTGCACTTCTTTTCTTCTGTGTGGGGTTTGACTAACTGGCAGAGGGAGGGACCTGCATCGCGCTTCTCCTTGCTTTGCTGCCCCGCGTTCAAGGGGACTATCGCGATTCTGGTGTACTTCATAGGCAGGTAATACTGATATTATATAAGATAAGATATACCAGTAAATACCTCCAGATGCCTCCAATACACAGGACCTTACTCGACAGGTACCATATCTATTTCTCTATTATACATTATATTTACCTTACAATTAAATCAACTAAGGGAGGTACATATGAAAAATAGTAAATATATATTGCTCCCGGCTTTGTTTCACCAACACCTCTTCTATCTCAAACAATCCTGCCGCTCCCACGCTCCACAGGACAAAGCCAACGCCGAGCTCCTCCTTCCAGAACAGAGGCTGTACGCCGTACCCTGTACAAGAGCGAGTCAGAAATCAACTCCGTACGAGGGCAGTTTGACGGGACGACACGGACGTCCTCGTCTGAACCTTTGGTGTGTTCGCTTCGCCCGCTCCCGCCCACGTTCCCGTCCGGAATTCAAGCTCGAAAGGTACGACGACATTATTACAGACAATTTAATATCTACGGAGTACGTTCATTTGCCCATCACGGGAATATTCCGGAGGGGGCGCTGCAGCCATCTGAGCTTCGAGCCTTCGAGGCCGCTTCTTGCGGAAGCCGTATCCGACCTTCTGTCGCAGGGTCACCTCTTGCAGTATCTTGCCAGGCCATACCTGGACAGAAGACGGATGGTTACATGCACCATGGCTTGGCCGTTGCGAGGCAATCGCATAGCCTGCCTCTGCGAAGACGCGGCAAAAGCAACAAGTCAAACCGGCTCTTTTGCCTACGGAGAACGTCTTTCGCGGAGGGGCCGAGACACCAAGGGATCAACGGATCGAAGATCTCGACACGCTGGTGATCACTATAGTACACCTATGCAGCGCTTTACCTACGTGAATACTTGATCGACAAGTGCAAATCTAATGGCGCGCCACGAGCGATCCCATTACAACAATAGTCTGGAGCATGGGTATAGCCTCGCATCAAGAGGCGGTGCTCAATTCCAGTTCTTCCTGGCCAGGATGCGTATACAGCCTCAGAACGCCTATAGTATCACATTTACATCACGTATATGTACCGGGGAACAACTCCGGCCTAGGATAGATGCATAACGGTCTCAGATGCACTTACTAACCACCGTTAGAACGCACTATGCGCCGGCCGCAGCTTGCTAAAGTACGTTATATCCACGACGTCCCATACATTGTAAGAATCTGCGTTTACCTCTCTTTACTCTGTATATCATATTTTGGCGCTCACAAAACACTTGCCGTTGTGTTGTCCAAGCCCGCTCCAACGAACTCATGTTCCACGGCATAAAGTCCAACATCCATGCTTTCAAAGCACCAACACGCGGGGTCCACGCGAAGAGAGGAATCCAATGGTAGCTTGCAGTTGCATGCCATTTCATTTGATATCCCGAGACTCTCGTGGAGATGGATACCCTCATGCTTTGCCCTCTCTTTCTCAGCGCTTCTTGGACAAGCTCCTGGACCCCAAAGCGTAATCAAAGTTGAACCGAAGAAGCCTTAAAAGATTGTTCATAGGGTATTCTGGATACTGATAGAGTCTATCAAGCCGAATGCATTGTCATAGTTATGCTATCCAGCACTAGTCAAAGTGCCGGATAACCTCATGCACATGCTTTTTCTGTGTTCAAAATACAACGTCGAGAGCCAACCAAAGTCAACGACTGAAGCCTCCTTGCGCCACTCTTGTGTCCTAAAGAGTCCCGTGCTTCCTGATAGTTGAGTTGGAAACCAGGATCCAGGATCGATCCATACCCCGCTCTATGTTGTCGTGTCTCACTTGCAATTCTTGAGCTTCGACCCTGAATACTTTATCATTACCTGATGAACATGGGGGGTGGGGGGAATTCGCTGAAGCCCTAGCTAGCCCTTCAACCTGAGAAAGTCTCTCCCCATCCTATATGGGTCATCTTATTCATTTGGACCCATGGTCTGACACGGCAAGGGCCGCACCGTTCGAACAATCAAGCATCTACCTGGCTGACCCCAGTCGGAAATCAAGGTCGTCGCGGCTGAGCCGCGATACACTCATACCCACATGCAACCCATCCGAAAATCAAATCATTACCTGCCAGATCCCATCATCCCACATGCAAGTAGAACCCTAAATCGCCACGATCGTCTGTCAATCTAGTATTGAGCAGGCCAGGGCCCCTGTCACTGTCAGAGCTCCATGCCCCTCCAAGTATTCTAGATCATTTGACAGTCTACAGAAGTAATAGTATGACGATCACGGCTTCAAAAACAGCAAAGAATTCTGAATTCTACTTCCGCGTCTGATCTCGATCGACAATCACAGGTTACGTGGCGATCATTAACAACCGCATGCCGCTCCAACAAGAGAATATGATCTTTGGGTGCCTATCAGTTTAGCAACACTTCAAGTGATCTGAATGGTTTTACTCTAATTTCCGCTGGCCGAGGTGGTTGTGACACGTTTGCCCGCCTCGCTACCAACGACATTTTAACTGAAACATGTCAAGAATAGCAACCATCCTGGTGATTTCCCTCTGGACCCTTACAGTCGATCTTACATTTCATCTCATGGGCCTGCTACCCGCTATAAGATCTACACTAATTAATGCGTGCGCGTTATACCCCGTATAAAAGAACGTTAATCTGAAAGTCTGGCCATCAGAAGTGAGGACCGCCGATAATAATTCGTTCATGATTCAAAAAAGAAAAAAAGAAAAAAACATGTTGCCTATTTCTCAAATCCAGGGAAGACAAAGTTTGTAGTAAATTATTTTATATTAGATGCTCTACATGACACAAGGATGTCACTGGATGTCACCCTCCTTACTTCACCACGCTCTACTCTAATCTAATCATGATGGCTGTTGGTTCAACAAAAGTGGCCATACCTACAAACGGAATTACAAACCCCTATATATCCAACAGATGATGTACATGTAGTAAGCACGACCATCCCCAGCACCCAGGTACCTCATGAAGATCCGAGACTTAGAAAAATCCCTCTCTTTCATACTCCCCCCCTCCCTTCTTTCCCATTATCTCTCTCAATAGGTAGGCAAAAAACCTAACAAACCTAACAAACCTCAAACAACTCCTCCATAAATCTTCAAGCTACTTCTTTCTATTCCTAATGCTTCCCTTTGAACCTAGATCCATCCATCTGTATATAGGTAGGTACTAATCAACATCAGCCCAAAAGATCCGTATCTCATCTTCTTGAAAACAGGATTCTGGGGACTGGAATTTATATATACATGGTGTTTTTTTTTTTTTAGCTTTTTTTATGATGTTTGGCTATACATACATACATAGGTAAGGTAAGGTCAGGTAAGGGTAGCTCTTCTTAGAGTAAGTAAGTACTTGAATAAACGGATGAAATTTGGGTATGCGTTCGATAGACTAACTACCTACCTACCTTACCTTAGCTAGCATAATGCTTGTTTCATTGACAATTTCATCTATATCAGTTAAGAGTATCTATCTATTTATCACCCAAGAGTGAAGAAAAGAAGGGGATAGATACTACATATATACTATGTTGGCTTCTAGAAGGGGTATATAGAAAATATTCGAGTTTTGGGACTTCTGTTTCTTGGAGATGTTTGATGATTAGGTAGGTAGGTAGGTACATGTTATGGAGGAAACGCCAGACACCTACCCTATGGTATCCCATCCTTATCGCTAGCTATGCAACGAATAGTATACATCCCATCTATCCGCTTCCCACAGCAAAGCAAAGCAAAGCAAATCATATTCATCTCACTTCCCCCTCCCCTTCCCCTTTCCCCTCTTCCTCTCCCTCTCCCTCTCCTTCTCAACCGGTACGCTCACCGTGCCCCCCTCAAGCTCCCCCACCTCCAGACCCTCCTCCCCCTTCATATCCTCCAATTTCTGCCTCGCCGAGATCGAAAACAGCAAGTCCCGATTCTGCTCCCGCAGCTCAGCGTTCTCCTCCTTGACCTCGCCCAACTCCTTGCTCAGCTTCATCATGCTCGCGTTCACATGGCTGACCCTCTGCAGCAGGCCCTCCGAGACTTTCTTCTCTTCTGTGAGGCTCTTGCCGAAGCCCCGCGCTACTTCTGAGGACCGCTCCGCGCGCTTCTTCTCCCGCGCGAGGTCTTTCTCGAGGTTGGGCACGACTTCGTCGCGGAGGTGCGCGTGCGCGAGGCTGAGCTCGCTGAGTTTGGCGAGGGCTTCGTCGGCGCGCGCGCTGGCGGCGGCGGCGGCTGACGTGGCTGCGCTGGCTTTGGCCGCGGCTTTGCTGACTAGCTCTTCGAAGTAGACGCGCTGGCTCTCGAGCTGCGAGGTGAGGAGGTGCGTGTATTCCATGCCGATGCGGTCGAGCTTCTCGCGCGGGACCATCTCCATGTCGCCCGTGCCGCCGCCGCCGCCGCCGCGTTGGCCGGAGCCGAGCCCCGAGCGGCTGCTGGAGGAGGGCAGCTCGATGAGCTTGCTGTCGCCCTTGTCGCGGATCAGTCGGTGCACCCACATGTCGCCGGCGTAGTCCCAGACGTGCTGCGTCTCGATCTCGAGGGCGAAGTTGTGGGCGGATTCTTTCCAGTGCTCTTTGGCGTGCCCGCCTTTGTAGCGGCCGCAGCCTACGTTGCCGCAGATGAGACAGATCCAGAGATCATCCGTGCAGTCGCAGACGCTGCACAGCGAGGCTTCGCCGCTGCCGAAGGGCGGGTTGGAAGAGTCGTACTGATAGGGATTGCTGGGTGGTTGCGAGGCCGCGAGAGAGGGGTTCGTGTGTCTGCACACGGGACATCCAGTCCCACGCCATTTTTGCAGGCAGGCGCAGTGGAATACGTGCTGGCAGAGGATGGTGAGGAGGCCGGTCGTGTCATCCATACGCTCGAGACAGACGGGGCAGGTAGGCAGCTCGACGAGGTTCGGGGTTGGTGGTGGGAATGGTTTCAGGAAGGTGGACGTCGGAGCTGACGGCGTAAAGGGATCGTGAGAGAGCTCGGGGAAGCTGCTGTTTGGGTTTGATGAGGTGGACGTCTGGAACGTTATGGACTTGATGAAGGTTACGTGACAGGTTTCCGGCTGGGAGAACTGTAAGCTTGATGTGAAATGTCTGGAGGGATAGCATAGCTTACCTCCATATCGTTGAAGACCTTCCCATCCCACTCCGCTCTCCACTTCCTCGCAACCGCATTGTCCCTGAACTTCATGAGCACCAGATACCTATTCATCCGGCCCGTCATCACCATCCTAAAGTGACTGACTTCCTCCCTCGTCTTCTCTCCCACAAAGCCGAGAAAATCACTTGGAGTAAGATAGCTCGGGACAGCAGGGATACACAACGTCGTGCAATCCTCCCTCTCCCCCTTATCCCCCGCTACCTCAGCATTCCCTCCCCCTTCGAGCGCTTGATAGACATCCACGCCAGACCCCAGCCCCGGCGTCTCCTCCCCATCACGATATAAGTGCACGATCCCCCACCCCACCTCCGTATTCTTCCCCTCCAGCGCCCGGAACTCCGCCTTCGTGACCCGGCCCCCGCTCGCCCCCGTCGCCAGCCCCGCGTTTATCCCATCCTGCCTGCCCTCTGCCTCCGCCGCACGCGCGGGCCTGCTGCTGGGTGACTCCGCCGTCGGTAGCATATCCACGCCCTCCACCCGCACGCGTCCAAACCTCCAGTCTTTGATCGCGGTTCGCTGGTCGCGCGGCGCGAGCGCTGAGAAGTTAGGCTTCTGCTTTGTAGGTACGCGGACGAGTGGTGCAGTGTCGTGATCGCTGGTCGTCGCGCGTGAAGGTCCACAGTCGATCACGGCTCCAGTAGAGAGTCGATCGGCCTCTCCTTGAGTGCTGCTCTTTCGCAGGTCTTCGTTCGCCCTTCTTGGTAGATGTCTGCTATCCTCTGCTTCCTCCTTAGTGACAGGTTTGTGTCGAGGCCAAGAGGAGCTATCAAAAATATCTGTGCCGGGTGGCGGAACCCAGATCTCTCTTTCCTCTCTCTCCGCTGAGCCTGTTGTCGTCGAGTTTGTGTCAGGAGTTGGGGAAGGATATAATTCGAATTTCAAGTGATAGAAGTAAGATGGCATCCTTCGGGTTTTGGCTTATGCGGTGTTACTCATCGTCGACTCTCTCCGCGAGTGACTGGAGTCGAGGCGCACGCGGTTGATGATGTCGAGCTCTGAGCAGATGGGATGTTTCTAGCAGATTCGAGGTGGAGCCAATGACTTAATCGAGAGATGTAGGCAAATATCCCGAGGCGGTTAGATGTGTCAATTGTTTGGAGGTTGTAGCAGTGAGAGAGGGAGGGGGAGTTGTTCTTAATCAGAAATTTGACGTTCGCAGCCTCGCATGTGGCGTTATCTACGACGGTTACGATTACAAGGCTATGTTCAAGGTCACAAAATAATCACAAATCACACGTATAATTACTGCACGAATTTAATAAAGCCCCAAATGTATTATTCATTGGACTATAGAAAGAAACGCATATGATGCCTGTGCACCATGCTCATGTTATGAGCCAAGCCGCCCCAAACCCACATGTCGTTGTACCGAAAACGCCGTCGCAAGTGCCCAAACCCGATCCCATACTGTATCGCATCTATTGGCCGCCACGAAGACGCAAGACCAAGTGCAGAGTGCTCTCCTTTTGGATGTTGTAATCGCTCAAGGTGCGACCATCCTCCAACTGCTTACCAGCAAAGATCAATCGCTGCTGGTCCGGTGGGATGCCTTCCTTATCCTGGATCTTGGACTTCACATTGTCAATTGTGTCTGATGACTCAACTTCTAATGTGATTGTCTTTCCAGTCAAAGTCTTGACGAAGATCTGCATACCACCACGAAGACGGAGAACTAAGTGCAGAGTAGATTCCTTTTGGATGTTGTAGTCGGACAAGGTTCGACCATCCTCGAGCTGCTTGCCAGCAAAAATGAGACGTTGTTGATCCGGGGGAATGCCTTCCTTATCTTGAATCTTTGATTTGACGTTGTCGATCGTATCCGAGGACTCCACTTCCAATGTGATTGTCTTGCCGGTGAGAGTCTTGACGAAGATTTGCATACCACCACGGAGACGGAGAACCAAGTGAAGGGTCGACTCCTTCTGGATGTTGTAGTCGGACAGGGTACGGCCATCCTCGAGTTGCTTGCCAGCGAAGATCAGACGTTGTTGATCAGGGGGAATACCCTCCTTGTCTTGGATCTTCGACTTGACATTGTCGATGGTGTCAGAGGATTCGACCTCGAGGGTGATGGTCTTGCCGGTGAGGGTCTTGACAACTGCGCAACGTGTTAGATATCAGATAACCAGGCAGGGTGGCAAAGGGATAACCTACAGATTTGCATACCGCCACGAAGACGGAGGACAAGGTGGAGAGTAGACTCCTTCTGGATGTTGTAGTCGGAGAGAGTGCGACCGTCCTCAAGTTGCTTGCCCGCGAAGATCAGACGTTGCTGGTCCGGGGGAATGCCCTCCTTGTCTTGGATCTTGGACTTGACATTGTCGATGGTGTCAGAGGATTCAACCTCAAGAGTGATGGTCTTGCCGGTGACTATAGAGATGTTAGCATGGTCTCCAACGAGGTGGCGATGCCGCCGAAGATAGCGGCGAGATAAGGTGATAACGTACGAGTCTTAACGAAGATCTGCATCTTGAGAGGATTCAGATATTACTGTAGATGAGTTTTTGATGTAGATGATTATGGGGGGAAGTTGAGGTTGAGGTGACGGGAGGAGAAGTGACGGTGATGGAGTTGTTGATGGAAAGAGGTTGATGAGCGGTGGGAAGGACGCCTTTTGTATGCGACGGAGGGGGAGACTGCGCTTACTCACCCGGCTGCGCCTCGCTTAGGCATCCAGGCAGCAATCTGGCAGGAGCGACAAGGCTCTGGAACCTTCTTATAGCCTTTTGATTTTTAATTAATTGGATTTTTATTCTTTTTCTCTTTTGAGTCACATTAAATGGATAAAAAAGAATGGAGAATGGAAAAGCCAAATAATAGGGTTCTTTCTATCTCTCTGCTGTATTTCCTTCGACCATCGTCACCCGAGGGACAGATAACGAACGGGCTACCCCGGGATTCCCAACTCACTGCTCTCAACCCCGCCCTCCCAACCTCCGTGCCAACCAACAAGGTATGATATGAGCTGTTTACTACAGAATCAATATAGAGAGATACCACGCGATATGAGCATCTAGACCATCTCGATCCTGACCTTTATTCACACTCTCGCTCTTGAGAACAAGAGAGAGATGCCACCCTCGGTCTTCTGCGACGTTTCGTGCAGCGGAATGGCCGTAGGACTCATCGATACGTCATTGCTCTGCTGATTGCGATAAGTGTTCCGGTACTTTATGCACTAATCGTATCTACTAACCTCAACTCAACTCTGTGTCCCTTGCTTCCTCGCCTCGCCTTCTCCGAACCTCGGCTTTTTAAATGCCTCAGAATTCATTGATGCCTGAGGTATGAACTGCTATACTGGACACCCTGGTTATTACTCACATCAACTCGAGTACCGATGGTTGATAGATAAGAAGGCTTCGACTTTGGAAGACACAATACAAGAGTTGTGTAAGGGAACAGACATTGGGGAGTTGGATTGTGGGAGCGCATCGACTCGCTGGCTTCCTTCCACGTTGCGGTGGCTTACGCATAAAGGGACATAGAATCTCACACGTAGAGTTCAGACTTCATATTTGACCTTCTGACGTTATGTCTTGTATTAGTATACAACGTATACATCCAATACCAAACTCTCTTTCCTGTCAAGTATGTCTTGATCCGGCGGTGGGTTTCCCAGTCCCGACAACGCCCAAGATGCCTGGTTTCATCCAAATCCCTAAAGCTAAAGCATGCTAAAACATGAGCCGTAAAACGTAAAAAGCCTTGATCATGTCATCGATCATTCATACAGGTCCTGACAAATCGTAATCGTAAAAGTCGTTAAATGATTGTCCACATCGCTATGCCCGTCGTGAATGGGAAACGGAATGCCCTTGCTCGCTTGTTGAACTTCCAAAAAATGGCTGTTGACAAAGGAGAATTCTGACGACAAAAGAAAAGAGAATAAACGGATCTGGCAATGGCCGGCCCGGCCTCCATGAGCCATATCGCTGCTTCTGTACAGTCGAACATGCGAAGTGGGTATATAGAAGATTATTTGCAGAAACGAAAAGTTCAGTTGGCGCGGATGACGAGTTTCGATAGGAACTTGTTTGATAGGGAGTCGAAGTCATTACGGTCGAACTGCGCATCGGGACGGGTCTTGAGATACGATTCTGGCAGATGGTTAGTTGGGTTCGACGGCTACAGCACGATGCGACTTACCATGCTTTGTGACATGTTCCCTCATTTCGGTCATAGCCTCACAGACGGCAACATTGTTGTTGAGGAGCTGACCGTGTCTTCTCGTCTCCCATTCCGTGAAGGCAGGGAGCTTTTGGGAGATGGCGTGGAAGAGACCAACAATGACACCGACGGGGGTTGTCTCCATGTCATTGCAGAACTTGTTGACAGCAGCAGCGTCGGGGACTCTGTAGTGGCAATCGAATTGCATCTCTTCCCAGACGGCGAGAAGGATGGAGGCGATCATGAATATGGTGGGCCAGTTCTTGAGCCTATCGCCGCTATACACGCTCGAGTACAGCGACGACAATTCTTCAAGGATCTCCTTCTGAAGCTCCCGCCACATATCGGCCAAGGCACATTTGATCTGGAAGTTGATCATCACTGGTGCAAGGGTCTTGCCGCATAATTTCGACTCTTCATCGTCGATTGTACCTTCCATTGGCTGCTCATCACCAGGCTGTTCGACCATTGTGACATGCATGGTCAGGTTGTATGCAAGAACAAGCTTCAATGCCTTGCGAATGACAGGGACTTTTTCCTTGACATGATAACGATGGGCGGTCTTGAGGATCTCAGTGATAAAAGGTGTACCCTCGAAGTGGTTGTCGATGAACTCCTCGAACGGGCCGTCGAGATGCTTATCGAGATATTCCGATAGAGCTTCGGTGGAGACTCCTTCGGAACCAGCTGACATCCTCTCCGTGCGATAACAGAATTCAAGAGGTTCTTCATGGCCACCTTCAACCCAATCGACAGAGAAGCAACTCTCGTCGGTAACGTATACCTCACGGGCCATAATAGGGATGGCGAAGCCATAGCCGTGTGTGATCCAAAGCAACTCTTCCTTTTGAGCAAAGCCCTTGATGTTGTAAACGGAGATTCCACGGCCAGTATGACGATCATAGTCCGCTTTCCAGTCTTTCAAGAAGTAGCCAATGTCTCTGATGTCAATGCGAGTACATGGAACTTGCCAAAGCCTGGCATGGGATGGTTGGCAACCGGCACATGGCTCGCCTTTGTCACAAGTCTTCTTGAGGAACTTGCATCTTAAGCATGCTCGGAGCTTTCTGATTTCACTCGCTTGCTTCCGTTGCTCTGGTAATAATGGTCCACGTCGTCGACCAACACGCTTCTCTGTATCCTTCTTGCCATTTGAGGTGCGGCGAATCACCGGTTTCGTTGCCTTCGCAGTCGGGCTTTTTCGGGGTGCGGAATTCCTTCTGGCAGGAGGGGGCGAGGTTGTGGAGGGGGCGGTGCGACTTGAAGGGGACATCTTGATTGGGACAGGAGCAACGGCGGCAGCCGGACTAACGATCTCCTGAGAATGGGAGTGGGAATGGTGATGGGATTCGCCGTGGTAGCAATTTCGATGTTGTCCGGAGAGGTCCAAGAAGGTATCTGAGCCAGGGGAATAGGGGGAATACGAGTTGGGAGAGATATCTTCGAAGCTGCCGAAAGAGTCTATGATATGTCCAGCCCCATCTGATTGAGAGGAGTCCGAATGAGTTCGTAGGTGTAGGGTCTGTCCGGGATTGAAGATCGCGGCATTTTGTTGTGCCTGTTGATAGGACTCAAAGTTGGGATATGAATCGACGGTGGCCCATCCGTTGTCACTACTTGAACTGGGAAGAGATAAAACCTCTAGATATGTTCCCGTAGGGGAGTTGCTTCCAAGACTTTGACGAGATATACTCGGTAAGCCATCATGGGGCCCTGTAAAGTTCATCGCATTCTCAATTTCCTGCCAGTTGGCCCACATTGCAGCCTGTGCATCTACGCTCTGTGCAAGTCCACCGAAAGGTGCCTCCATCTGAAGCCCAGCTTCGAACGCTGCCTGAGTCGAGGGGAGGTGATAGTCTAGGGGTGAAGTCTGGAAGGCGCCCCCAAAAGCATTGTACTGCGTCCCCATTAACGAATTGTCCTGGAGATAGTGCGGAAGTTGTTGAGGCTGCTGTGGCATCGACCAGTCTGTCAGGAGCGTGGGTGAGCTGTTATGGGCTGGCTGAGCGAACTGTCGATGGGCACTGTGGCCTGGCGAAGTCTCGCGGGTCTCATCAGTGGCTCCTGGAGCGAGATCCAGCGGCAGAGGCCAGCTCGAACGCTGTGCCATGTTCGCGTACGGGTACCGGGGATTCTGCGGGTCGAAGGAGAGGTCCAGAAAACCTTCTGATGAGAAGTCGAGATTCGAGGTCATTGTCGCGGCTCGGATTTGACAGGATATGTCAATAGTATTGTAAGAAAGAGGGCTGGTGACACCGCTCTTTGAGGATGAAGGAGATCTCACGATGGAAGTCGGTGAGAGATCTGCTTTCACGGTTAGCAGACTGTTAGCTGGAGGTAGGACGTTGGCAAGTGCGGGCTTGGGAGCCCACATAAGAAGCGGTGAGCGAAGAGCAGGGAGCCAGGGTCTATATCAGGGTCTGCTCAGACCATCCAGCCCCCCGTGATACGGGCACCGAATCAAGAGCGGCGACGCGACACGCCCGGCCAGCCATTGGAGCGGGCGGCCAAGGGGATGCTGCGGGAGAGCAGTCAGGTGTCCAATGGAGTGCGACGAGCGTTGCCGCATGGGGGACGGCAGTGAGGTTATCGAGGATATCGTGTGTATCGGTTCAGCAGTGGAGCGAGTGGTGGGCGAGGTGGGCGACGGGGAGAGACTGTGAGTGGTCGCTGGGGGGATGGGTGCTTGGCGGAGGCAGAGGAGCAGCGGAGCAGCGGAGCCTGGAGCAGTGGAGAGGGCATTGGTGGGAGGGAGCGAGAGGGGCGGGTCGACGGCCCTGAAATGGGAGTGCGTCCGGCGATTCTCTGGACGGTCGAGAGTCGAGACTGCATTTCTGTTGTGAGAACCTGGGGGACTGTGAGTCCAGAGTAGTAAGGTAAGTTGCAAGATGCTCCTCCAGCGTGTATACAGTTCGATGTTGCGGGTAGCCTGGCATCGCCTGGATTGCAGCGTATATATTCCCTGAAAAGGCCACGCCCCTCGAGGTCGTCCCATCTCACCACCCAAACAGCCGCCGCGAGAACCATATTCAACCATATTCAACCATATCCCACTCTTCCGGCTCTCTCTTCCGGAAACGGCGAAGCTGACTCTCGATAAAGCCATCCGCACGCTTACAATCCCGTTCCCCACTCCCTATGGAGTCATGGATTCTGGAGGCCGTGCAGCGCCGAGTACCGCGTGCCGCGCAGCATGACAATAAATAGTACTTCTGCTGCTGCTGCTGCTGCTGCTGCTCCTGCTCCTGCTCCTCCTTCCTGCCACTCAAATGATCCAGATGTCTGCCGGGATAAACGTGCTCCCGTTTCTTCTTTCACCGTCTGTACTGTACTGTATGTAAACCTATGATAATCTCTACCTTCTCCGTTTGCTGCGTCTGCGTGTCTCTCCTTCTGGCTCTCTAACCAGATCTCCCCCGGGAAGCGAGCGGTTCTTGAGATCTCTCCCATCTGGGATCCGGGGGCTGAGCCTTCACCCCCGTCCCTCCATACACGTCCAGCAGTCCTTCAAGGGCTTCCCCCAAAGTACATTACCTGCCCCTTACTTACAGATATCCAAGCCCGTGGAGTGTGCCCCGCGTGCTCAAAAGGTTCAAAGTTCAACCCCTCAGAAGTCAGTACCTCGCATGTACCTGGTGTGTGCTCAGTAGTGAAACCGCTCCGTCGAACTGGTCAAGGAACGCGCCGCTGCTCACATAATTGGTGAGGACAGATGATGGAGGACGACGAGGGGTGTCTCAACAATCCTCCGTATTTTTAGTATCCTCCCGAATTCCGATTACCCACAAGTGAGCTAGTTATCCGGACTTCATGCCTTCATCCATCGCTTCCTTTCGACTACCCGGGGAGTCGGATTTCTCTAGCCGTGGAGAAGTGGACGGTTTTCTTCGTATCCAACATCTTGTAATGGTGGTTGGTACAGTAGCACATACTCGTCCTCTCTGGCTGATCTTCAGCAGTGTCGGAAGTAATCATCCACCTGCACGTCGAGGTCAAAGCTGTACATGATAATACATCATGATTCTGCAAGCTCTCTCCCCCCCACAGCCGATTGCGCGATATGTGAGTCGGGGGATCACTTCCATTGGACGGTTGAACGAGCATCCACACATCAACGAATACTGGCATATTGCGTGCATAAGGCCACTGTTCAGCTTGTACCCATTTGTAGTGTCGTACTGCAATCCACACGCTCAGTTAGTCAGTCTCATGGCAAGGAAGCACTGCAGATGTAACCCGATGTCTAAGATTGAGCAACGTTGGCGGTCTGTGATCTGGAGAAATGTTGTACATGGCATGCTTCGAGCCTCGTTAACCCTCCCTCTCCCCTTATCCAGCCACCCTGCCACCGTTCGATAAGACATCGCTTGAGCGCTGAGGGGTGCGGGGCAAATTCTCCGTTTGCTGCCTGGCGTTATCTACGGAATGTTGCAGTTAGCAGGCCTCATATGGTTGCTGTGGCATAAGCAGGCGTCACACAAAGAGACACGTCTGCCGTTCCAGAGGATACGCACGGAAAACGTGTTCTGCTTGAGGCCCTCTGTAAATGAAAAGCCCGGGGCGAAGGTCCCAGGGAATGATTGAATTTCGCTAGCCGAGAAAAACACGAAGCTGGACCGTGAACCGTGAACCGTGAACCGTGACCCCCTTCGAGAGCTGACAACAATACTAAGCAGGCAACGAATCAATGTGTTTCGTTCAAGGAGGAGCCTCGCATGACATTCCTCGTCAAAGGGAAGAAGCACCACCATAGTGTGCTCTTCAAAAGACGAGCCCCAGCCAGCTCAGGTCTTGTGTCATCATCATCATCTATTTCTTCAGGGGGGCAGTTCGATCGAGCGCTTCACGACGATCACGAGAACAAGAAGCCCGAATTTACTAGCGAAGAGCCTGTGGAGAACGAGGAAGAGGCTGTCGAGAAACGTTTCTACGTGTACAGACCGGCAAACACACCTATCACAATGTCAGCCAAGACGGCTCGCCCAATGATTCCTGATCTTTTCACAAGCTTCCCACCTCTCCGCGATCCCCTAGACACACAGACATCTCAGGTTCAAGACGAGACAATTCGCGAGTGTCTCCGTTTCCTCTCGGGGACCCAGAGAGTAACATGTAACGATCACGGGGTTCCGCATCTGGATCGCAAGCGCCATATTCAATTCCTGCATAAGAGCCTGAAGGGCCTGCCAGCGGGATATGCTGCCGCTGATGCGAGCAGACCATGGATGTTTTACTGGGCTTTGGCCGGTCTTTCAGTCATGGGTGAGGATATCTCTGAATATAGAGAGCGACTTATTTCTACTGTTCGACCGATACAGAATGCAACTGGGGGGTTTGGGGGAGGAAATGGCCAAATGTCACATCTAGCCCCTACATATGCTATTATTTTATCCCTGGCCATGGTGGGTGGAAGGGAGGCTCTTGATCTGATTGATCGAAGAGCCATGTGGAAATGGCTTGGGGCATTGAAACAACCAGATGGAGGGTTCCAGATGTCTGTTGGAGGGGAGGAGGATGTCCGGTAAGTATCTTCGCCGAAGATTGAGTGAACTATATGCTGATCCATCAAAGTGGTGCTTATTGTGCCGTTGTTGCAATTACTCTCCTGAATCTACCCTTGGACCTACCACGAGAATCTCCCGCATGGTCACGTGAAGGTGATACATTGCTCACAGGACTTCCTGAATGGCTTGCGAGATGTAAGTTACCTCCTGGTGTCTTTTTTGGATGATTTTAATCTCCATAGGTCAAACCTTCGAGGGTGGGATCTCTCACAAGCCCGATGCGGAAGCCCATGGAGCTTATGCCTTCCTTGCTCTGGCATGTTTATGCATTCTGGGCGCTCCGCACGTCACAATACCCAAGTAAGAATCTTCGAGGACCTTCTGTCAACATCTGAAATTCTAATCTAGATTCTCCTTTACAGGTACCTTGATGTCCCTCTACTCACCTCTTGGTTATCAGCCCGCCAATACGCCCCGGAAGGTGGCTTCGCAGGTCGGACAAACAAACTCGTCGACGGCTGCTACAGCCATTGGGTTGGAGCGTGCTGGCCACTTGTTCAGGCATGCCTTGATGGCCCTTCTCTGAAACCAAGCGTGGGTGCGAAATATCCCGTAGCACCTGCGCCTTCAGTTGGAAGTCTGTACAGTCGTGAGGGCTTAATCAGATACATTTTGTGCTGTTGTCAGGATCAGACAAAGCGCGGAGGCTTAAGAGACAAGCCTAGCCAGTGCGTAACCCCTTTCCATATGCTCTCGCTTGTCCATGAGGCTGACTGTCACGCAGTAACTCTGATTCATACCATACCTGCTATGTGCTCGCCGGTCTCAGCTCCGCGCAACACAAGTGGCATTTCACCACCGCTACCACGGAGGTGGACTCCAGTGGGACTTTGCTCTCAGCGTACCAGTGGCAATCCGAACCGATCATTGAGGAAACGCAGGTATATGACGAGGAGGACCGGGTAGGGACTCTGCATCCAGTCTTTGTGATCCCTGAAGGAATAGCAGAGAAAACTCGAGAGTATTTCGAATCAAAGGGCGGATTTTAGAACGGTGCGGCATACACGTGCTTTCTTTTCAGGGCCTGGATGAGGAGTACAGGATATAGGCTAGGCGTACTACGAGTTTGGCATAACAGCAGTCTCGACTCGACTGTAGGATGATGGAAGAGTAATTGTCTCGATGACCCTTTGAACGGACGAGAAAGGGCCGTTTCAAAATGCTTTAGCCAGAGATAATTATAGGATTCCGAATTCAGGCTTCAAACATGAAACTGGCAGAATGATTGAGTAATATCTGATTCTATTGTTAATGGCGGGAGTTGATTTGGCGTTCGGCTCTTCTCGGTCTGGATCCCGCAGATGGGACCGTTTACGTACTGTACCTATTCACCGAGTACGCAATCAGGCTCCTCTATTGGCTGGTATCGCCAACTCGACGACACTAGCCAAGACGCCTCAAAGGCACTCGTCGCAGAGTCGCAGGAGGCGGCTGGCTAGAGTGATGCCATGCAGGGATCTTCGGCACGTCGACACATAACTTGCGTGTGATTGATGGCTAGACGCAGCGCCTCGGAAAATCATACTTCGACGAAGAAAGACGCCATATGCCAGGAGTTGGTTGTATGTATGATATGCAGCTCGGGATATTGACAGGTCAAGGGCCTTGCATCTCCTGGCCCTGGGAGTTCTGTTTTTGGAGATTTGGCGCTGGGGCGAATTGGTTCGGGATTGTTTCCTTGTGCGCTGCGAGTGCTACCTGCGATATGCTCCTCCTCCAATTTGTGTTCCAACGCCAGTTCTGCCTCTCAGATGGATTGAGGCACACGCAGTAATACAGTCAGTATACATGCACTTCATCGACGGCATCCAGGAGCCCACGATGCGATTTGCGATTCTCGAGGAAGAAATCGGCAGGTCCTCGGCCAGGGCGAAGGTCGCTTCGACGCTCGCACCGCCCGTGGACAAGACTTGTCTTTAGGTGCGTCTGCAAAGCATTGCCTCCGCAGCCTCCACGAATAATCGAATTGCGGGCTCTTAGCACTGGCCAGGGCCCCATTATTCTCGTCAGTTCTCCTCTCGAGACAATTATTCCTGTTCTGGCAATCGGGCGATGCGCGCGTTGCTGCTGAGCGACGGCGAGAGACGGCGAGACGAGACGGGCCCTGGGTGAAGCACGGGGTTTCCCGACGTCGGCTTCCTCGGCGGTTGTTCGGGTTCGGGTCGGGAAAACAGGATTGCTTTTTTTCCGGATAAGTTGTTGATGGGCCAGGTGTCGGGTGCGTCGTCGAGCAGAACATATTCGTGCCACAGAAGTAGATAGTCTCGCGTTTCTGTTTCTTTTCATATACGCCCGCCGTAGACCTTTTTCAATCGGCACGGCATACGGCGTTGCTGTTTAAGAGGGCAAGCGCACTGCCAGCTCACCCTGCATCTGCATTTGCATTTGCATTTGCATTTGCATTTGCACACACACGAACCTGGTCTGTCTACTACCTTACCTTACCTTACCTTACTATACCATACGGCTACGGCTAGTCGTCGGCCTTGCTCTCGCCTCGCGCGCGCTTTCTTTGCCAGGAAGCTGATGGCCGAGGGCAGAGCGCGCGCGAGCGAGCAGGATTCGGGATTTCAGGATCGACTTGTCGCCGCTCAGTCCAGCCACCGTTCATGCAACCGAACGCTTCACAGGCTTCGTGTCAACTCGTACTCCACTCAAACTCGGCGTCAAAACCGGGTGCGCGTCTCGAGGGCTATAGCCAGTGCGTGGTAACTACTGACTGGTAAGGTAAGGTAAGGTAGACTGTAGACGGTACAGACGACACCACCGTTGCAGTGCGGGGCAGAGCGCTCCACGTTCGCCCGTGCCATCCTTTCTTTGCCTGTACAGCACGGTTACTCTCCAGTAAGCACTGTTGTTGGTACAGTGAGGTAAGGTAAAGATAGCTAAGTAAGATGTATACAGTACTGTAGCAATATCGGAGACCCTCCCAAATATCATCTTCCCATCTTCCCCTCTTTAAACCCCCCTCGTCTATAACCAGCAGGGAGAAACACGTCCCTGGCGAGCTCTCTCTCTCTCCTTGCATCTCTCTAGCCATGCCATCGGTTTCGTTGCATTAGCCGCCGGTCCAGTGGACGTCGAACGGGACCACTTGATGGCGAAAGGCCCTTGGCTTGAACGTTGATAACCAAGCAAACCTTTTGGCCACTCTCTCTTGACGTCTGCAACGTCTCCAGTCCAACCTTCTTGGCCCCGCTCTCCTGTGGGACGGGTGTTGAGCCTTTTGCCACGGCTCCTGCATAGGTACATAGCCAATCTTTATAGCCGCAGAGCGCGGCGAATAATTGATACATCTGGGCTATCAGAGATCATCGCCTAGGTAGCTAAGGTAGTATGCGTTCCCATGTTGTGATGGCGTTGCCTAATCTCTCCAAATTTATTCTCTGGCAACGACACACGCCAGCACATCGCTATGGGTCACACCTAAAGAGCCGCATCGTTACTTGCATCTTTTTCTCGACCCTCCCGTCCTATCTCAACAACCATTGAGTATTTATTTTCTCCAACGGGCGCACCAGTCTGGTAATCCTTGTCCTGCGCTAACCGTAGACCTCTGCAATAAATTACCACATGTCTCGCCGTTGATGGATGGAAAGTCCTGCACAAAATCAATCCCCCTCCCCTCCCCTCTCCCCCTTGACCACCCCCCCCCCCTCGAGCAGCAAGCAAGCAAGCCCTACTCTTCAACACCACGACTTCTTCCTCCACACACTCGTCGTCGTCTTCCCCAATCCATTGAAAAACTGAGCCTGTGTGCATCTTTCCCTGTATATTATACGAACGTTGGGGCCCAATTGCATCCTGCCCTCTTCCGAAATTCTCTTGGGGCGTTGTTCCGTCTTTCTTGATTCCGGGCATCAGAGAGGGGACCGTCTCTCACCACGCGCCGCCACGCCAGCTCGAGGCTCGTTCCTGGAGGGAACCTGATCATCCCCGTCAACTGTTCCATTGGCAAAGGAAAATGGGTGGCTTCTACATGGCATATTTGGAGAGTACGTTTGGTTAGCTACTTGTGGAGAAATTTTCACCCATGCCCTCTGGAGATTTTCGTCCCATCTGTTAACACCTTGGACCCAGCGTCTCTCCCAGCTGCTGCAGGAAATAAGCTATAATCACATTCTTCTACCATGCCCTTTTTTTTCTCTTGCTTTTCTGTTCAATTGGCGTTCCTGGTATCATTGCTAGAATATGGCATCATGATCCTGTTGTTCCTACTCTTCTTACACATTTTCCGCTTTTCTATATTTGGAGCTGTGACCCGTCTCAACGCATGCTCTCGCAACCACCACTGACATACTAGGCAGGTCTGTGCCGACGTCGAGGATGGAGAGACCCCTTGTACGAGACGTATCGGAACTCTTCTGGCTTCACCTGTCTTGTGCTCGTCAATGGCCGGGAATACCAAACCGATCTCGCCTATGCGTCTGATGGGTTGGCTCAGGAGAACGCGGCGATGCGGGCGTTCATGGTGTGCCGGAACTTTTCAGTCAACGGAGGTATGCTGGCACGGAACGGCGTTGTCCAGGGGCTACCTGCGAATGAGAGTAGTGGCAGACACAGGAGAAAGCACCATGGCGGTCGCAGCCATTCTGTCAATCTCAGCAGCAGTTCTTCCACAGCGTCATCGGAGTAAAGGAGCCCCGACTGATACGTTTTGCAGCAGCTGAGAACTCGCTGCTGTCCCAATAGAACTGGGCACCACTCGGCCACGATGTCTTGACTCTCCCGCGGAATACTTCCCCTCGGGCGAGCAGAGGCAAAGGAACGATTTGACGAACAACCATGAAAAAAAGGCCCCAGAGAAAGAGGCACATCAAAATTTTAGCTCGACGACGTGACGATTTCCAAACCCCTCTGTGACGAATTAACGACCTACGAATTTCCTTCCTTCTACTTGCGATCAAGATCAGGATGAAGTGTTCCGGCATTGGGAAAAGACAGCACCAGCCGCTTGCTATCAGAGGCAACTCATTGCACAGTCCCCACGGCGGCCGTTTTCGATTTTCGCGATACCAATCAAGCGGGTTTTGATGGGATGGCGGTTTTTGAAGAGTCTCCTTTTTCTGTTTTTGCGAAATCGTGGCATTTAGCAAGCGTGGGCGGGACGCTCCATTCGTTCGTAATGAAATCAACGAATCTGTGTTTGCTCTCTCTCTCTCGCTTTTTTTTTTTCTAATATAAACTTTCTCAGTCTGGCCCGGGTAAAGGGAGGGGGGTTTCGTCTCCCCCAATTTGCAAAGATGGGTGGATGGATGGGATTGTTTGACGAGATTGTTATGATGAACGAACCTGATGAAATAAAATGATTTGGGCAACCCATGCAAGGTACACCGGACATCCTTGATGATATTGGCGATACTATAAATGCAAGCCGTGGCGTTTTGCCATGTACTTATGCAAAAGAGCGGTATTCGTGATACAGGACTGATTTGTACTGTGTACTGTGTACTGTGTTCTCTGTTCTCGGTCCAGGAACACCGTGATATGGGGGCGCACTTGCACAGCCACTTTTGCTTCGAATCCCGTGATACTGCTGTGCTCCGTCCTCCGTCCCACGTCCTCCGTCTTCAATTTCCCATACGAGGTGACAATGAGAAGAAATTCAAGCCTCAAGCTGGTAGGAATACTATCATCGTACCTAGCGTGGGGGCATTCCGCTCGACGAGAAATGCCTGATCCAATCGAACCATACCTGTAAATAGCTAATAGCCGGCCGCTCTTAGGGCCATCCCCAGGAATAGATACTGCGTCCATCCTGAAGCAAGGAAAAAGCAAGGAACGCACACACCGCGGGATCTCTTGATCGCAGAGATAGCCAAGATTCCATTATAATTATTCGAAGATCAAAAGTTGCAAATTCAAACTCGCTCTCCGTTCAGAGATAGGGGGCAGAAAAAAGCCAAACCCATCTCCGGGGCCTCGAGTGGCGCCCCCCCCCTATTCAGCCACGCCCTACGGTCTCCGCTCTCCCCTAGACGAGAAATCTGGGACCGACAGTAGAACCAAGTGTCGAACGTGTCCCTTCCGAGCTACTCCCTCCCGCAAACCCAGATCAACACAACACAGCCCATACCGGCGACGAACTCTTTCTACCACCATTTTCTCTATCTTACGCTCGTTGATCTCTCCATCATCTTCATCTCCTTTGGGTAACGGGCAGTTCCTGAATCCCCCCCCCCGTTCATCTCTTTCTGCCGTTCAGCCTCGAGGCCCTCTCTCCTGACTAGCCTGTGGGGTCAAGACGCCCTCGATACTTTCAGCAACCTTTCTGCACATCGTCGATCGTTACATTCTCCAAGATGAAGGGTGCGTGTCGCGGTCGCTGCCAGATACAATGGACGAGAGTAGACGTGCTGACTTGATGGATAGCTCTTATTCTCGTCGGTGGCTTCGGCACCCGTCTACGGCCTCTCGTACGTTCTCCCTTACCATGAGCCTCGATGGCTTGGTCGGCCGCCGGCCCGCAGACGCTCAGCACGTCCAGATCGCACCCCCAGGACTGATGTAGCAATAGACTCTCACCCTCCCCAAGCCATTGGTCGAATTCGGCAACAAACGAATGATCCTCCACCAGGTCGAGGCTCTGGCCGCGGCCGGAGTGACAGATATTGTGCTAGCTGTCAACTACCGTCCAGAGATTATGGAGAAGTATCTGGCTGAAGTATGCCACACACAAAACTGCCTGCTTTGGTTTGCGGCTACTGATTGAGCGCAATGAATAGTATGAAGAAAGATATAACGTCAAGATTACCTTCTCCATCGAGTCGGAACCCCTGGGTACTGCCGGCCCCCTCAAGCTCGCAGAGGCTATCCTCGGAAAGGATGACAGCCCATTCTTCGTCCTGAACTCAGATGTCATCTGCGAATACCCCTTTGCGGATCTTGCCGCCTTCCACAAGAAGCACGGCGACGAAGGCACCATCGTAGTGACCAAGGTCGAAGAACCTTCGAAATACGGTGTCGTTGTCCACAAGCCCAACCACCCATCGCGCATCGACCGCTTCGTCGAAAAGCCCGTTGAGTTCGTGGGAAACCGCATCAACGCCGGTATATATATTCTGAACCCCTCAGTGCTCAAGCGCATTGAGTTGCGCCCTACCTCTATCGAGCAAGAGACCTTCCCTGCGATTTGCGCAGATGGGCAATTGCACTCATATGATTTGGAAGGCTTCTGGATGGACGTAGGACAGCCCAAGGATTTCCTCACCGGGACGTGTCTCTACCTCTCCTCTCTCACAAAGAAGGGCTCCAAGCAACTGACCCCCCCAACTACGCCTTACGTCCACGGCGGCAACGTCTTGATTGACCCGTCCGCCAAGATCGGCAAGAACTGCCGTATCGGCCCCAACGTCACCATTGGCCCCGATGTCGTTGTCGGTGACGGCGTGCGCCTCCAACGCTGCGTGCTCCTCGCGGGCTCCAAGGTCAAGGACCACGCCTGGGTCAAGAGCACGATCGTCGGCTGGAACTCTACAGTGGGGAAATGGGCGCGGTTAGAGAACGTCAGCGTCCTGGGTGACGATGTTACGATCGGGGATGAGATTTACGTCAACGGGGGGAGCATCCTCCCTCACAAGAGCATCAAGGCCAATGTCGACGTGCCGGCCATCATCATGTAAAGTGAAGCCGGCAGATTCTGGGTTGCATGGTGTGCGGGCATCTGAGTATCTAAGGGGGGACGCAACGCGCGCGTCTACAGCATTCGTGCTTATGCACTCTCTCCTCTCTCTTCTCTCTCCAAGCCAGGGAAGCGTTTTTATCATGGGTGCACACGGCGTCTTTTTGGCAGGCTCATCATCAACTTGAACTTTAGCATGCATGCAGAAAAAATCGAAGTTCCTATTTTCAGGAAGGGGGGGCGGGGGGTTGCGGGACGAGTAGCGAGTGCGCAGGGCAAGGAAAGAGAAAGAGTTCCGGCTTGCACGTATGTTTGTTTATAATCTTAGATAATAAATATAGCTTTCAAAGATGGTTTTGATCTATGTGCGGGTCTCGAAATGTTTCGTTCTGCTATCCTGACCGAGGAAGGCAGGTGTCATTCATTATTCTCCTCTTTGTAGTGGATCGTAGGAATGATGCAGGAGTAGTAGTAGTAGTAGAGTAGTATTCCATTGGTTCAATTCAAAGTCCTCAATGCCAGCCATTCATTCATGCTTTATTCATGCGCGGCGGGCGGGACTGCAGCCCTTCCAACTACCTATCGCCCTACATACCTATCTATCTATCTACCTTATCCTATCCTATCCTATCCTCCCTACCCTACTTACCCTACCCTACACACACACACACACATACATACCTTACATACATATAATATGCAAGCCTGCAAGGTGAGCGAGTCTCATACATATACATACATACATACATAACATAGTACTCCGGCGCATGTCTTGCATAAGGGAAGTAAGGTAACAGGAAACGGAACGGGAGTGGCGCCGCGGCGTGGCGTGGCGTGGGTAGGTAAGTGGGACGGATACACGGATGTGCCGAAAGGTTATTTATTTATTCTCGACATCCCATCCGCATGCTGATTTGATTGTGTGTTTATTATTGGGTTATAAGGTACCCGGCCGGTAAGGTATGCACTTGCATGCAGGTTTGGTTTGGTTTGGTTTGGTTTGTTAGATTGGATTGGATTGGATTGGATTGGATTGGATATAGCTAATAAGAATGTTAGGGAGGTAGGTAAGGTAAGGTAAGGTAGGTAGGGATTTAGTTCTATAGGTAGCGACGAACGAATTGTCTACAGCACTTAGGTAGGTAGGTAGGTAAGGTAGGTACTGTATGTTAGGTAAGATATTTAGGTATCTTTTAACCTCTTCTTCTTGGTCGTGTTATCATCATCATCATCATTATAGCGAGCGGCTATTATTATTGTTGTTTTTATTATTGTTTTTTGAAGGGATCATGTAGTCACTCCAGTATGTATGTATGTATTTGTACATACATACTTTTCAATTTCATTAATTAATAAATTAAGACTAAGGTACCTACTCATACCTTAAGTTAAGTTAATATGCCCAAACCCCCCCCTCCCCTTAGGAACAGCAAACCGTTCTTTCAACAAGTTCAACAACAACAACTGCTACTACTTACTACTGCTGCTACCCAACCTAAACCCCCTTCCCTCCATGTGTGGCATACAAGACCAGGCCAGAGCCAGAACAGGGGGTCATTATATATCAAACCACCTTTCCAAGATTTTCCACTGTACAGTACAGTAGTTCGAACATAAGGTACCTACCTACACAAGGTACATACATGATAAACGAAACGAAACTAATGCAAACAAGTGCTGAGAGATCTGAGACCTCAATCTGAGACCCAATAGAAACACAGATCTTCGACATACCTTCGGGAGGAGCAGAGTAGATCGGAATGTAAAAAAGAAAAAAAAATCTGAGTCAAGTCATGCGATCGGGATCTCGGGTGTCTTAGGGATCTTTACTTTACTTAGCTATTCGTTACATGTTCTTTTTTGGCTTGTGACAGTCACCTCTTGAGTGGTTTTCTGCTTTTTCTTGAAGCAGGGAGGGGTTTTCTCATGGGGGGTTTTCACGAACGAATTGCACTGTATGGTTTTATTTGAGTTCATTCTAATTTCTCTCTACTTTTCTAGTTTCCTTTTGCCTACCTACCTATTTAGACCCCTATTTTTCGTCTATCCCAGTACCGTAATCCCAGGTGCCTTATGCAATCGTGAACCCTATCTATCTACTTCCTTCTATCCAGTGATAGCAAAATAAGAAATCATCTATATGCTAGCTCAAAAAAACAAATAAAAGAGACCAAAAGACTGAAACGCGCAACGCTCAACGCTACTTACCCAAGTGAACAAACAGAATAGAAAACCGGACCCAGCCAGATATCGTAATGCGTGACTATTAAGCCTTAGCAGCTACCACGTCCTGAACCACCGTCACCGCCTCGACGTTCTCCTCCCTTGCTTTCTTCTCCCGCGTAGCGATTCGGGTCCGTCTGTCTTGCGCCCATCTACCCCCGTTCCTCCACTCCAGCAACAGTAGCGGCGTCGCGGCCAACGTGATGCCCGAGAACAAGGCGAAGGTCGGCCCCGCGCCCACGCCATCGATAATCATCTGCACAACGGCGACGCCCAAGGCGCCCAGCAGGCAGCGGACCAGGTTATTGACGGCCGTGGCGCTGGCTGATTTCCCTGGGTACAGGTCGACAACGAGGGTGGAGTTGAGGGCGAAGATTGAGTTCGCAGTGTAGGAGATGATGAACTGCAGGATGAGCGGGAGGGCGATGATGTCGAGGAGCAGCGAGAAGCCGTACAGCGCGGTGCTGATCAGGAAGAGGAGCACCATCCACCACATGTTGCGCATGCGGGTTTTCTCGAAGGGGAAATCGACCAGCTCTTTCTTTTTCAGGGCGACGTCGTCGGGGATCTTCTTCTCGGCACGGTAGCGGCGCTCCATGACCACCCAGTCGTGCTTGGAGAGCTTGCCCGTCAGATAGGCACCGAGCATGGAGGCGGTGCCGTTGGGGAGGAAGACGAGGCCGAGCTCTAGCTCGTTCAGGTGGAAGCGGGTTTGGAAGAGCGCGCTGGTGCTCGAGGTAACCATGCTCCAAACTGCATAGACTACCGAGCCGAAGAATATAATACTGAAGACATCTTTTTCAAGCAGGAGCCTGAACGGCGTAAATACCATTGAAAAAGAAAGTTTTTGTTTTGGTGGAAGGTCGTGCTCGACGAGCTCTTCGGGCGGAGGGGTGAATTTGTAGTACAGGGGCCGGTTGATGCCCTTGAGGCGGATGCTGCCATTGCCTGCAATTGACCGAAGCGTCTCGGGGAGAATGATAACCAGAGCAAGGAGGGCGAAGGCTCCTGCTCCGAAGAGAACCCAGAAGATAGCGTGATAGCCCAGATATTGGGTGATAAGCCCACCGAAGACGGGGCCAATCGCCTGACCAAATACCCGGACTAAACATTTAGCAAAGTTACGCACGAGGAAGAGAGTGCTACCTACTTCCTTGATTAGTGCCTGTAAAAGACCCTCGCTCCTTGGGTGTTGCGATATCTGAAATTAGGCCTTGACCTGAGAAGGGGTGTTAGTGTCTCAAAAATAAAAGACGGGCAAGGAGCGACTACCAATTGAGATTGTGGCAGCACTACCAGCTGCTTGTAGACCACGTAGAGCCATCAGTGACCCGAGACTGTTACTGAAAGCAAGACCAATGTTTGCAGCAAGATATACAACGAATGTTCCTGGCTCCGCCGTTAGATGGAACTCTCACTGAGGTATCGTACCGTATTGCTCACCAATGAATGTAACCCGTCTCCCCCGCGCGTCTGATAATGGTCCCCAAAACGATGGCGCAAGACCCTGGACAATCATATATACAGTAACAGTAAGACTGAGAAGCGACATGGATACGTGTATTTCCTGGATAAATGTCAGCGCTTGAGCTACAATCTGGGGTTTCTACTTACCTTAGAAATCTGTGCCAAGGCCGGGAAGTATATATTTGCTGAAAGAGATGAGAACATGCCAGCAATGGCAGCGACATACATCAGAAACTTCTTTTTCTTGTGCGAGAAGACATGGAAAGGTGGCTCCGCACGTCTCCCCTCAATGGCATCACCGCCAAGACTCTTCTTAGGGGATATACTGTCAGCACCCGGAGTTGAAGTCCCTGACGTAGTACCGATAATGCTTTGGCTCTTCGCAGGATAACGAGACAGTAGGTACGTTCGGCTCCCGCCAGGACTTTCCGGGTTATTGGGATCGGTAAGGACCCGTTGGCTCTGGCTGTCCCACGCGCTGTTGGGTGTCGTACATCCCTTGGAGATCTCGTGGCTTTTCGGGGAGTTCGGGGAAGAAGGCTGTGTCGATTCAGGAACATTTCGATCTGAGAGGGCTGTGGGCGTTGATGGGCGGTCTGTGGGAGATGCTTGATTTGTGGACCCCATAGCTGTAACTGAGCATAACCGCCACAGGAATACCCACTGTAAAGCACTGAGATCTGGACGAAGCAGGAATTGCTGGACGAAGTTTCGGAAAAATTCTTAATCCTTCAAAGGCACTCTTGGAGTTGCAGAAGGTTCAGTTCAGTTCACTTGTCATGGAAATGACATCACACTAGAGCTTGATGAGCGCGGACATCGTAATAAGACTTCGGGTCCCAAGCAAATAAATAATGCTTTTTCCACCAGGAGATAAGAAATTGATCGACCGAAAAACAAAGAGCAGCACGACCGAAACGGATGCTTCGAAAGAGCACGTTTTGCAACGCGTCGGGCATTATCTTGTTCCATTGCAGGGAAGTCGTCATCCACTTGGATGCTACTGGCTGTTGCTGCCCACGAGTGTGGCATATAAGAAGACCCAAGAAGGTGCTGCTGCGAGTGTGCAAACCCAAGTGTGTCCCAGGACAATGCCGGCGTCCCCAAGACTCGCGATGCCCAATGGGGCGCGACTGGTGACCGTCCAAGGGAGCTCCCGAGTCTTGGCAGGAGGAAGTCCCGAGCAGATCTCTGGCAGATCCCAACCGCACCCGGCAGGCAGAAAAACAATGTGGAACAGAGAGTCTGCGGGAGAAGGTCTGGCGGCTGGGCCTCGCGAGTCGTGGGCGGAGGACATTTGGAGGCTCTTGGCAGGTCCACCAGTCCACCAGCAGTGGGCCGGCCGAACGACCATCGATATACTCTTGGAACCTGGATAGACGGACGGGTACGGGTTCATTCACCGTCATTGGCCCTGCGAACAGGAACATGGGCTCCTAGAGGTGCCAAGATCGCCATGTTCGCGGCGAGCAGCGTCCCGGGCAGGGGGCGCTCACTCGCTGCTGCAAATAATGCTGCAAAGCTGCAAAAGGGGCACCCACGTCGACACACCTGCAGACATCTCTACTCAATGCAAAAAGAAGACCGGCGACGCGGCCCTCAATATGCCTCGTTGGCCAGACATACGGGCCATGTGCTTATCATCATGGTCTTGGCAAAGAGTGAGCACGGCTTGGCAATGGCACGTTGTGGTCTTGGAGTATCGTATCCGTTGCGGTGGCCTGGTGTGAGTCTCCTTGGGCAGTATTACTGTAGGTATGATCCGAATCTAAGAGCCAAGGCGCCAAAAGATGGATCTTGATGTCCTCCTTCCGTTTCCGTCTCCGTCTTCGTCTCCGTCTCTGCGTCTTCGTTCCAGTTTTCCATATTCTGCATCTCTCTATCTTGTGCCTCTACTCCACCTTCAGTCTCTATCATCATTATCATGTCTCCGTCCCCAGTCTCACTAGTCTCACTAGTCTCTTCATCATCCACCTTGTCATCGTCTTCGAAATCGTCGCTTCTCTCATCTTCGGGTTCGTCGGCTTCCTCGTCCAGTCGCTGCCACGGCGTTAGAAATCATTCATCATTCATGAACAGTGCACCGAGTGCTTTACCTCGACATCCAGATCCTTAATACCGAACTTGCTTCTCTTCTTAGACCAATACATCTCAGCACGGTCACTCAGGCGCTATACTCATGTTAGCAATCAAGTCACTAGAGGAACTTGGTTCAAATCGTTTCAGCTCACCTTCTCCATTGACTTTTTCAAAATTACCCTCATGCGGTATGTTGCACTCCCCACCTCATCAAATTTCTTAATAAGAAACTGTGCATAGAGACCTTCCATCTCCAATCTCCCGAGAACCCTCCCCTTCATGTGGACAGCCTTCTGATCGACGGCCTGGCAGAACGAGAGGAAATTCATGTTGTCTAAAACCTCATTGAAGGTGCCTCTGAATCGCGGTACAAGCTCGGTCCTGTATGGTGTGGACATTAACCTATTCCAGTGACTCCAATAGACCACCGGCCTGCCGTATCTCGCCGTGAAAGCTTCTGAGAAATCAAAACTCTTCCATTTGGATTCGTCTGCCAGAGCCTGACCTGCAAGAATATAAAAGGCTTGCTGCCTCTTACCAGGGGCACGAACGGGGGGGAAGTTGGTTACAGACATAGTGCTTGCGATCTCTTGAGGTTTGGTCTGGAGTTGTGGAAGACCGAAGTAATCTGTAAACAGGGCGAAAAGTCGCGTCTTGAAATAGCTGGAGCAACTTCGCGTAGATTAATCAGTGAATTGAATATTGACTTGGAGTTCACTGTTTTTTCTCGAAGCAAAATTGATCCACCTAAAGAACACGCTCTCCAACCTGGCATAATCAACGGAAGGTCAACGATATTTTTGTTGTACAATGACCAGTAGAGAGATGACAGGGCTCTTGAGTCTGAGATCTCGATAACTATCAAAGTATGAGCATGTTAGAAGTCTCGCTGTTCTTTGATTGTTAGGATAATCTCAATGATCTTGAAAGTGTCTGTGCCAGTTGGTGGAAGAAGTTCTGATCGTCAAGTAATCTAGAGGGGTGGTCCTTGGAGGATGGATATACACGGCCATGTTTATGCTCGATTTTCCTAATTCGGCCTATTCTAATTTCTGAGGCTACCTCTGAATCGCCATTGCTGCTGTTAAACAGGCCCCCACTCAGACTCTCAAATATCACAACAAAGATTATATAGCCAGCAACGACAAGCATCAATGGGTGAAGAAAGTGGTAATATAAAGTATGTGTAGCAGAGATGTACCTAGAGACCATGATTCGGTACAGAAACGGATGATTACTACTATGTGGCGGGTGACGATTTGCATGGAAACATTCCCCCAAACAAGGATTCTAGCATTTAATTATATGGCTATGTTGAGTGCTTAGAATCTTAGAATATATAAAACAAACGGTGGTGACTCGCGAGTTCTTAAGCGTCACATCGAGGGGAGCAACGTAACTGCGGTACCAGATCAACATAGCAACAAGAAATGTTAAAAGAGGCTCACTTGAGCAATAGGATTCTTACTTTTGGCTATTCAAACTCGACTCTAGTTGTCTGACTGCAGACTCCGAAGCCTGGTGCTTGATGTTATGACCTAACAGGTGGGTTATCTATAAGAATAAGCAAATTGGTACAAACAAACAGTTCCTCAAACAAAGGTAATCCAAGCTAGGGCTGAGAAGGACTTTGGTTGAGTGGTTGTTAGCCAGCACTATTGCTTGAAATAGTTCTCGTTAGCAACCGCAATACATCACTGGCCTGATCTTAGAAAAGCCGGCGTTCTTGGGCGTCGCACGTTCTTCCGGGGGGTCTACAAAGAGAGAACTGTTGGTGTCTTCAGAATTTGACGGGCGGGCATTGGGGGTTATACGGGTGTCCTGGTTCAGAAAAGGCACCTCTGAGCCAGTATAGACACGGGTCTTGACTTGCACACCCACCACTTTTTTTCAGTATTTTTCAGTATTTTTCAGTCCCTAGTCTGGCAGTGAGACTGATTTTGGAATATATTTGTTGGAGGCACGCGTTTTCGGTGTTGTGGCCTACTGTAAGCGAATATCGCAAGTGATTTGGAGGGTTGATGTTTTGAAGTTCGTGATACCCGCGCTTATCGCGTCTAATATTTAGGCGAGGATTCTCCGGCATGAATAATCCCTGTCGCAAAGAATTGAGCAATATGCTCAACAACTTCATTCGATCGAAGTTACCACCGATCCTGCTCAACAACCCCAGATCATCTCATTATGCTCTGATTCGGTCGAATATGAACTCAATGACGAAGCCGAGAACTCGAAAATCATTTAACAAGAATTGCTGAACGGCTAGCTGCACGACGTTTGAACACGCCACCTTCGAATCAAAATTAGTTGAGCTGCAGCTGGGCACAAGCCTAGGACTTCGTTCAGTATCATTACGACCTCTCTTGTATTAGGGAATCAGTCGGCCGGCTCTGAAGCGCTACATAAAGCATTACTCTCCCCCGGTGCCGCCTGTCGCATCTCACCGTCAAGATGGCAAAAGAGCCGGAGATCCACGAGCATATACCCCACAACCTCAAGAAAAAAGAACAAAGCCCGATGACGAACTGGATATACGATGTCTTTCTCTGGATATTCTCTATATTGGTTGACCTGTTCTTCCGAGAGGTTCATCCTCGAGGGTCATGGAAAGTACCAAGGCGGGGCCCTGTGATCTTCGTGGCTGCCCCGCATGCGAACCAGGTATATGATGAGACCCTCCAGAGGTTTACATTATATCTACTAACAACATATTATCTAGTTCGTGGACCCTCTCATTCTTATGCGCACCCTTCGAACTGAATGTCACCGCCGAGCTGCCTTCCTCATTGCCGCGAAATCGATGGACCGGTTCCTGATAGGCTGGTTCGCGCGCAAAGTAGGTGCAGTCCCTGTTGGACGTGCTCTTGACATGGTGAAGCCAGGTTCTGGAACCATCTACCTCCCTGATCCAATCAATGATCCTCTACTTGTCCGTGGAGTTGGCACAAAGTTTGAGAGTTCGGAAATACAAACGGGGGGACTAATAGTTCTTCCAAGCGTCAATGGATCAGCTGCGAATGCTGAGGTGGCGGAGGTGCTTGGTCCGGAGGAGTTGAGGCTGAAAAAACCGTTCAAAGGACAAGCTGCTATGAGACAATTGACCGGGAGGGATGATATAGATGATACTGGTAAATTCTTGGATCAGAACGTCAAGGGAACTAAAGAGGGCTTTGAAGGATCTAGATTCAAGACTGCTCCGAAGGTTGACCAAACCCAAGTCTACGATGCCGTCTTTGACCGTTTAAGTGCTGGCGGAGCTGTGGGAATCTTCCCTGAGGGTGGCAGTCATGATCGAACCGAGTTACTTCCGCTCAAGGCTGGCGTTGCAATAATGGCACTTGGTGCCTTGGCAGCAGATCCCGATAGTGGTTTAAAGATTGTCCCCTGTGGCATGAATTACTTCCATGCTCACAAGTTCCGATCTCGGGCTGTGGTTGAGTTTGGGAATCCAATTGATATTCCAAAGGAACTTGTCGAACTTTACAAAAGTGGCGAGCGAAGAGAGGCCGTCAGTCAACTACTAGATACGGTATATCAAGCACTTGTTGCAGTCACCGTCACAAGTCCGGATTACGATACCCTCATGCTTATACAGGCGGCTCGAAGATTGTACAACCCAACTCATAAAAAGCTTCCGCTTCCTATGGTGGTAGAGTTGAATCGACGGTTGGTCAAAGGCTATACCCATTATAAGGACGACCCCAGAATCATATCTCTCAAGAAGTCTGTCACCGATTATAACAAGCAGCTGCGATACCTGAATCTACGGGATCATCAAGTCGAATACGCCAAATTTTCTGTCCCAAAGGTTGTCTTCTTACTCTTCTACAGATTAGGGAAGATATCAGTCCTCTCGATAGGGGTATTGCCTGGCCTTGTACTTTTCGCACCGGTTTTTGCGGCCTGCAAGATTATTAGTATAAAGAAGTCTAGAGAAGCACTAGCTGCCTCTACGGTAAAGCTGCAAGGTCGAGACGTAATGGCGACATGGAAACTGTTGGTGGCACTCGCCTTTGCACCAGTCCTCTACGTTTTCTACACCACCATACTCACATACTGGGCGTACCGTAACCGAGTTCAAGGATACCTGCCTGATTGGGTTCCTCTTTGGGCCGTTGTCCTCTTTGGATACGTATTCTTCCCGGCAATTACCTTCGCTGCTCTTCGTTTTGGTGAAGTTGGTATGGACATTGTCAAATCGCTACGCCCTCTTGTTCTGTCTCTGAACCCAGTGTCAAATAACACCATACATAAACTCCGAGAACGTCGGGCGCAGCTGAGTTCCGAGGTCACGGACCTGATCAACACCCTCGGACCTGAAATGTTCCCCGACTTCGACGCCGCTAGAATTGTGGCTGATCCCTTCCGCGCTGACGAGTTCGGTAGACCTGCATCACCAACGCATGGCGGCTTCCGTCGCAGAGGCAGCAACCAATCCGGGATTTCTGATGCAGACATACATGCAGAGACACCACCACACCGCCATAGAGCCAACATTCATTTTGGAGGTGTTTCTAATTCGAAATCTCACCTTCCTCGAAACGAGTCTTTTGGTAACATCGGAAACATTGGAGTCTTTTCAACACGGCCATCCTCTAGAAGTAGAAGTCGGAGCAGCAGTGTCGGTGGTGCGGCGGGATCTGCGGGTTTCCCATTGAAGGGATTTAGCACACTGGATTCGAAAGGAGGGTTTGACGAGGCAAGCATGAAGATCAGAGAAGCTATGAGGGAGAGGGGCCAGATGAGACGGAGAAGGAGCGAAGATGCGAGGGAGGAGGATGATGATGACGAGGAGAGTGATGATGAGGAGAGAAAGAATATCTAAAATGATATGGGTTCTTTATCGGGCTCCCTTGCCCAAGCGAGGAATACGTACAGCACATGTATTCTTGAATTTGATGATAACACAGATACAGTAGCGTTGGCGTTTGGGATTTGATAATGCAACGTACACGGTTTCCTAACTACCTTACCTGCCCAGACAACGACATGCAATTCCATGACACCGAGCTTGATTCAAAATGCATCGCGTGACTCAAACTTTTGGCAGTACAATACCTAATTGAGTTTCAGCTTTCAGGTGACATGTAGTGGCATCTCCTCCAGAGCGTACCTGCAGTACTTTACGTACAGAGGGGGTCCAAGGTAGGTACCTTATACAGGGGTCGTTGATTTTAGCTACGCGGCAACGATTTACCTAGTGATTTGCAGTAACCTATTTGGGAAACATCTAAAGAAAGGAAGCTCCTCCGCTCAAGAATAACATCAAAAACATCCGAAGACCAAGACCCGCGCAACAGTTGATAGAGCTCTACTTAAAGAGACTCGGAAACATGGGGCTATCACCATGGGAAACTAGCGACAGCCAGCTGTTCGCACTCATCACAGGCGCAAATAGGTACAACTGCTCCTAATCTACCCCCCTGAGAAACACAGCAGATGCAGTCCTGGTTTCGTTGCAGCGTTACCTGTTATCCAGTCTCTTTCTCCAGATGGCACAGAGCTGTTAGGAAATTTTCTGACGTTCTGTCAGCGGTCTAGGTTACTCAATCGCCACTCGTCTCATGGATGAATTCATGACCTCGCCATCAACACCCTCCAGCAAGCATCTCATTCTAATCCTCTGCACACGAAGCCCTCTGAAAACGCGCTTTACCATTTCTCGTTTACGGGCCCACCTCCGACAACTAGTCGACTACTCCCCTTTCGCCGCAGACCTCCGCAAGAAAGCGACAGCACAGGGGAATGAATACAGATGGGAGGACATGGTGCAGAGAGTACATTTCTTGGGCGTGGAGGCTGATCTCTGTAATCTGAAGAGCGTATATGCTGTGGCTAACCAGCTGGTTAATGGAACGGTGGGCAGCCCGGATGCAACGACTTACGATGGGGGCAAGCTCCCTCACGGCTCTCCAGGAACCCAGAGTTTTTCACCGGAAATTCAGCAAGATACCTGGGCTTTAAGCCAGAAGCCAGGATCAACTGGTGCACACAGATCATGGGGTTGGGGATTGAGCGGTATACGGGTGCCGAGATTGGATGTAGTGGTTCTCAATGCAGGAATGGGAGGCTGGATTGGTTTGGATTGGTTCTGTGCTATTAAGGATATCATGTGGGATGTCGTTGATGCGACAACGTGGCCACGATACAAGTTACCAAATGTTGGAGCAGTTGTGAAGTCGCAGCTATCTTCGAATACAACCAAGTCTGGGGACGAACCTACACAGCCTTTGCTCTCAGGGCAGAAGAAGCCAGATGAACCTCCTCTTGGAGAAGTATTCTGCTCGAATGTCTTCGGGCATTACATCCTTACACATGAGCTAATGCCCCTTCTCTCGCAACCCGCCTCGCCGTCTTCAAAGACGGGGGGTAAAATCATCTGGATGTCAAGTGTCGAGGCTATACCTCAATCTTTCTCCATCGAAGACATTCAAGGTCTTAGATCCCAGGTACCCTACGAAAGCAGCAAACGCCTCGCTGATCTCCTTGCTCTGACGTCCGATCTACCTTCCGTCCAACGGATCTCTGCTCCCTTTTATGACAGCGCTCATACCACGACCGCCAAAAACGCGGACCAGAAATCGAACGACAAACTAGTAAAACCTAGGATGTACGTAACGCATCCCGGGATCTTCACCTCAGACATTCTCCCCCTCAATTTTTTCCTCATGTTTTGCTGGAAGATCATAGCTCTCGTCGCGCGCTGGATGGGAAGCCCCTGGCATACAGGAGATCCATACAAAGCCTCAGTAGCACCTGTTTGGTTGGCTCTTGCGGATCCAAAAGTACTTGAGGATCTAGGAGGAGACAAGGCGAAATGGGGTTCATCAACTGATTTTTGGGGTGAAGAGAGAGTTAGGAGGACGGAAGTTGGCGGGTGGGGATGGGATGGAACTGTGGGGAGTGCGGTAGATGGGGAGAAGAGGAAGGGGAGACGGAAGGATGCTGTTGATGTTACCAAGGAGTCAAGGGAGGATTTCGAGATCTTGGGAGGGAAGTGTTGGGCGCAGATGGAGGAATTGAGGAGGGAGTGGGAGGGAGTTTTGGGGGTTACAGGTAAGAATTAGATGCTTTCTGGCTTCATTAGATACAAGTGAAGTTCTGTTACGGTCAAGCTGACCAGGCTGATCAACTGTTTACGTCTAAAACCCCTTGAATTCTGAAGAGTATCCGAGTCCCTTGACTCGTTTTTAATCCAGTCATACGACTCCTTTCCAACCTTTTCACTCTCGATTACTTCAGCTGTTGTATCTACTCGCTTCTCTACACTTTTGTGATATTCACTGTCCATCGGCTGCGTTGGATCCTATCTTTCGCGTACACTGTATGGGGACGCTTCGCTTCCAGTTTGGAGTTCTTCCTCTCTTCACCAACTTCTGCGTGTCAACGGCCTTCTACAACAAACTTTGTAAGTGCAATTGCAATTAATTTTGCGCGCTCTAGCATCCTCTCACATATTCCATCAAAGCTTCGTATTTTCCTGCTGACTGGTGTCCCTTGTTAGTCTGAAAGATCTACGACGCGTTACCAACCACTTCACGTTCAGTTCCGCGACAGTGAGGAAATCATGGCGTCCCCAGTAAGTTTACCATACCTTGCAGCGCTTCGACTTGATTCTGATGTTTGTAAAGGACCCAAAGATCCCAAAGATCGTCACTATCGATCCTGAGGGAGATCTCACCATCAATTTTTACGAACCCATCAAGGATGGACCAGAATACGTTGGAGGTTCCGGCAAGAGGATCTTTGGTCGTGTCCTTGCCATCTTCAAAGTCTCTCGACAGGTCGTATCCAGAAATTCGCGCCAATTTGGGATGATGCTCATGGGTGTCTTCCAAGAAGCAGGACAACACGTTATTGACATCGAAGAGGGAACCGTCAACAGTCTCGAGCTCTGGTTCCGCGTTCTTCACGATGCAATGACCGATGAGATGTACTGCATTCCAATCGAGGATGTCTGGGAGGCCATCGAAGTCTGTGGTTATCGAAATTTTGACATAAAGAGACTCAACACTTGGTTCGAGAAGTGGTTCAGCTCCACGGATCTCGAGGAGCTCGAGATCGAAGACATGTGCACGCTACTTTACCCCTGCCACGAGTTCAACCATGCTAAGGGCTTTGCGTTCCTTACGAAGTCATTAGCATACCAAATGGCTGGACACATCACTGAGATAAACCCAACCTCCCATCGTCACCTTCACCTTGAAGGGAACGCCATAGGTGAGTAAAAGATCTCCTCATCCAGGACGACTCTAGAAAACTGACTGGGTGTGGCGGACAGGCTCAATCAATGGCGCTCGCGGAAGTTTGAGATCCAAGATGCTACGCGGACTTTTTGAGCCGGTCGATGAATATCTCAAGCAACGCTGCTCATGCAAAGCCGAGGCACTCTTCAGCTATTGCACGGGACTTAGTAAGACCGGCATCTGGCCTCTCGAAAGCCACCACAAAAAGTCGGTCCAGACTATCTTAGACGGTCCGAATTTTATCAAATTCGTGTGCAAACCCCCGCCAAACGCATGCGTCAATTGTCTCGAACGGCTCGCTTCATCCACCCTTACAAAGACGCGCCTTAACGTACTCAGGGACTTTGACGGTCTATGCTTGGACTGCATGGACAGGACCAAGCCCAAACTTGGGGGCGTGGATGAAGATTACTGGGAGCACGATCGTCGGAGGGCATGGTCCTCAGATTGCCGAATTACTCATGATCAGCCGACATGGTATTTCAGCTTTATGGGTAGGAAGACAGAAATGAGAGCTCATCAGCGGAAGAAGAGGTAGCAGCATAGGACGAGGTAGGAGATGTGGCCAAAGACTTTCCCTTCCTTTTAGTACCTATGGTCCCGACGAAAAGATCCGGTACTGGGAAGTAGCATTGCATCTGAGAATAAGCAAGCTTTGGGGAATATGGAGTAACTGATGGAACAAGTTGGAGGAAGAAATTCAAGCTGTGGGTTTTCCATAACTGTTTCATCTGGCTAGCGGCAAGTGCTTGCCTCTCCCCTTGCTAGATAGTGCAAATTCAAACCTGTTGTTTCCTTGGATTTAAATGGGACCTTCCCTTAAAAGTGATTCAGAAGGAAAGGAAACCTCGGCATGGGGACTTTAAAGACTTCCTTGTATTTACTTCCAGTCACTCGAGTCTCCCAAGCAGTCGGGATTCCTCACTGTGAATAAAAAATACGTTCGTGAAACATCCCTCCACTCCCTAGCCCTTTCCTAACGCTAAATGCAAACAGCACCACTTGGGTATCTAAATAACCATACAAGTAAATAAACCTTATCATGAAATGACTCGCGGTCATGACTACTTCATAGCTTGAGGAGGAATCACAAAAACAGGAGCATGTTGCTCTGCTGTATCTTTGTGGTCGGCGGACTTCTCCTGTGGAATTGTGTCCATCTGGCCTACGATCTCCTCTCTCAACTCAACCGCGTTCCAATCTCTATTGTTCTTAGCATTCTCTTCAGCCAACTTAAGCCACTCTTCCCATTGCGGCGTCCTCGGAGCGACGCCCCCTCTCTTCACCCAGCCGATCTTCTTGGTCTCGCGGATCGCATACCACATGGTGCGTGTGAAGCTGGGCTGGCCTGCGAGCGTGTTGTCCTGCTCAACATGTGCATTCTTCGCATCCTCAGGAGTAACATCTTCCACTTCATAGATCGAGAGGTCCCAGAAGGCCCCCTTGTCGACGAGGGATGCGGCCCAGTAAGCACCATTAAGGACGATGTAAGAAACGCCGATCGCAGCCTGCATAGGAAAATCGCAGTTCCCGAGCAAGACGACAGAAACCATGAGCAATAAGGTACCGAGCGCGACGAGGAATTGATACGGGCGTTTGGAAACATAGTACGTGCATTCCTCGGTTCCGACATAGAGCTCACGTGCAACTGCTTCGTCACACTTCACAAGGAGGAATGCTCCTTCGCGGGTGCGGATCACGACGTCGCCGGGAGGAACTTTGGAGTGCGAAGTCCTCTCCATCAGCATGGGGGACCACCATGATGCATAGCCCACGACAGACGAGGCGAGAGAGATGGTGCCGAGCGCTACGCACGCCGTCCCGTCGTGAATCAGAGCCGCCCATATGAAGAGTCCGATGGTCAAAAGACATGACCCAACAGAGAGAACATTCATAGGCGAGTATATTTGAGACGGAACGCGGGGCCTGGGCTTATTTGGATCCGAGCTGAGAGCGCGCGCAAGCTTGCGGAGAGGCGTTTCCTGGCGAGGTAATCGAGCAGGACGAGGACCGCTCTCGATCTCACGAAGGTCGACGCTGGTGGAAGCGGACATCTGTTTGGGTTTCTCGTTGCGAGCGATGTCCTCATCTTGCGGTCGCTCTCGATGCTTGATTTGGAGGACTTTAAAGGATAACTTCGGCAGATCTTCAATGGGGTGTAAGATGTTTGGGAAGTAATTGAGTGTCTGAATGAGGGTTCCATTGTGGACTCCGACAACAGCAGCATTTACTTGTGGCAATCGTGTTGGGCGGGAAGGCTTTAACATGGCCTGAGGAGCGGGTATGATTCGAGGAAGAATGCAAGTCCATGACGAGGTCAAGGCCTGTAAGTGTTCTTCGACTGAAGACTCGCCAACAACTGCGAGAAGGGACACGATGTCTAACCTCCACCCCTTCTCCTCATTCCTTCCCACAGGAAACCAACCCGTCATTTTGTACGCCAAAGTTTTCAGGCTTAGGTGTCAGGGTCAGAAGAGCGGCTTTAGCCCTTGCACAGAGCTCGATAGACGCGTCAAGTTTAGGTACTCGTAAAGCTGCGAAAAGGAAGGGTTGTATTGGAGGTATGGTAAGCCTTCGATTTCTGCAACATTGCGCGGGTTAACAAGGCTACGTTCAGACAGCAATGGATTATTGAAACCTCAAAGACCCAACCGTAAGAAAACAGAGTGGTCGCAGCACCACGAACCTGTATTCCTTGTGTAGGTGTTTCTTGAAGCGCTCGTGATTTGCGCAAAGGACAAGGCTAAGGCTAAGGCTAAGCTCGAAAACCTGGGGTTTTTCTTTGGTATTTGTAGGTTGGGCCTTGACCTTACCCAGGCGCGCGCGGCTGAGTTCTGCAATGTATGCCAAGAAACGCAGCAGGGATCACAACCCATGCTCGGAGAACGGGGTGAGGCGTGAAAGGCGACAACTCAAAAGACTGTCTGTCAAATGTACATCGTGATTGGTGATGAAGACCGGGCGTCCTGCGGGGAGCCAGAAACATCTAAAAAGTGTAATTCCATTATCATGACCTTTGCGCCGACCAGGAACAAGCGCATAATGTTGTATTATCGCGCGGGCGAGGTAGGTTGAGGCGCAGTTTGGCTGTCTCCCAGGCAGAATAAGGCGGCGGCTATTCAGTTGATGTTGGAACCCCTATCTATTTCAACGAATAAGATCTCGAAAGGCTCCTGGAGACGCCTGGGTATATCCTCGAAAAATTACTGAATTGGGTTCGATAAACCTGAACTTTCGTGGTCTCAGGTGATGGCCTTCTACTCCAAACGCCGGAAAAGCTCTGCCTGCCCACCGCTTGCCCTAAGTCCTTGTACTCCCCATAGCCTGTGTAGGCCCCTTTCTACTAATCAGTCCTCTAACATCCATAATAATAATTATAGCAAGTAAGCAGCTGGTAGCCACAGCGGACGACGCCTGGAGGGTTTTGCTGAGCCATGCAGAGCCGAAATGGCTATGGGGGCCAGTGTTGAACGGAAACCGCAGAGATACCACTCAGTGGCGGCCCGGCGCTGGTTCCCAATTCTCTAGCTTTGGACCGTACTCGTCGACTATCCAATGACAGAAGTCGTGCCACTGAGTTTCCCACTCCGCTGTGACGCCTTCCATCTCCTTGGGAGACATACAGCTATGTTCCAAACTCCATTTTGCAAGCTGTTTCCAGCCAAGCAAGTTCATCGATTCTGAGCCTATCATTACTTGATAGAAGTCGTGTGATAATGATGATCTGATTCCATCAGCAATGCATTTTCTACAGGGTTTACAATGTGCTCACCTATAGAATGTCGCATTGTCACTGTTGACAGTGCAAGGTACGTCATTCGCCAGTAGAATAGGCAGATTATGTCCAGCCATAACTGGAGTCAAGCCCAGGACCTCGTTTGAGATGGGACATGACTCAATAGCGATTTTCTTCTCCTTGAATATTTCCATAAGTAGAGGATGCCTTGCGAGAGCGTAACCGTGGCCGATACGCTTGGATTTCAGGAGGATAGCATCGAATAGGTTACCGTCCGCTTTCCCTCCAACATCGAGTGTCTCACCGCAGTGAAATAAGAAAGGGATATCCAGATCCTGAGCTTTGCATTTCTGGCGAAATGCGAGAAACTCAGGAATGAAGTGGCGAAGCTCGTTTCCCATTTCCTCGTGTCCGACGAGATCAAATCCTATAAAGTTCGTTAGGTCGTCAAATCAAGGGTTTCGGATCTCGGCCGTCTTACCACAAAGCAGGTCCGGATATTTTAATTTCAAGTCTATACACTCATCTAGAGCGGTTTCAACCTGCTCTTTTTTGAATGACCGGGGCGTGCAGTAAATAACCTTCATGCCTCCAAAATATTTACCTTCCCGCTTGAGTTTATCCATGGTGTTCTTGAGCTCCTCATCAATGATCTTCAGAATCCCTTCATTGCCGATAGAGCTTTTCCCATCATCCGTTTTTAGAGAATTAGTGCTCATAAAATTCGGCCTTATTTCAGCATATTGAATGTTGTCCTTGACGAAGTCTTCCACGCAGGCGCGAGTGTAATTTCGAAACGCGGATTCATACGCAAATAGACCTTTCATCATTTGAGTGCGGTGATTAAACTTTTCCCAGATGCTGCCGATCGTCAGCGGCGAGACGAGCTCCATAGCAGCACATATGACTTACCCTCGACCGGTTTGATACGTCGCATGTGCTTCTTCTTCTGATATCTGCATCTTCCTCTCAAGCCAAAGCTCCGCCCCAGGGGTATCTTTCAACACGTGGTTGTGCTCGTCAACAAATTCAAATTGCTCCTGGAATTGCTTGTATGACATCCAGGTATTGGGAATGTAGTCCTCATCGAAGACGTTGCCGAGAGGCACGTGCCTCTCGGTACCATCTGCAGATCTAACATGAGTGGCCTCGTGAGGAGTCATGACCATGAAAGAAATCCGAGAATGAGCCATATTCGACGTGTTCGTCAAGGGAAGGGTACTTCGAATGTACATTGCTTCGATATCACGTGCTTGTTGAATTAAGAACTTCGCTGGAAGGCAGGAGTTGAAATGAATGTGAAGATGAGCGCCCTTTGGCATCCGCTTTGCGACATTCATTAACCAGGTTCCATTAATAAGGTCGACATTGCCCAGAAAGTGTTGCCCCACGCTTCTCTTCCCCGTAGCACGCCCCTGCTCGTCAAAAGCGCGCCCATAAGTATGATCCCGGTCGTATTCTCTGATTTTCTGGACAAGCGCAGAAGCCTGCTTTTCAATATCTGATGAAGTTGCGAGAGTTTCAGCACCAAACGCGATGGCTCTCTCCGCCGCTTGGAGGTCCTCACGGGCCTTGTTGTACTCTGCTGCAGATTCAAATTCCCGGTCGTTGATGGCCGTTCTCCAGTTTGGTTGAGACAGCGTTCCAGGTCCTTGGGGCATTTTAGGAGACCGTTGTAGGACTTGGAATCGAGACGGGACCTGAGCCTTGCTCTCGGGAGGGTCGTCTCCGTCTTTATCAGCGGTTGAGCAGAGTACACCCATCCCAATCAGCCGCAGATCGTATGGCAACTATGCCTACACTTATGGTGGGGAACTTTGGAGATGGCGTAGTTACCAACAAGGCCGGGCAGAGATCACATCACTGAGGTGAGCTGCCCTCGTGCTCACAGCTCCAGCTCACAGCTCACAGCTCACTGAAAGGTTAGGCTACTTACCTAGGCTTCTTCCTGTGCTCAGCCACTGAAGCTGATTGGTTGGCTCTCAGCGTCAGCCACTTTGTAACTGCGAAGTAATGACTTATTGCTGGGTAGTATGAGTTCAACTAACTCTGCGCGGGCATATCTATGAAGGAATACAACAATTATTGTTGGTCTGAGCCTGGATTGCATGAAACATACCTACCTACCTACCTGAGAACCTTCAAGTTTGTCATTTGGCGCTGTTTGTCGTCTTGGCGATGGTAGGTCACGTGCTCGATCTGGATTCCCATCAAGCGCAAGCGCCAGAACCCCGCAAAGTGGAACAAGAAGATGTCATAGTCTTCAGTAGTGGACCTGAAAGAGAGCGCTTGTCATCGGCAAAAAGAAAAAGCCGTATCCTTGTGTCGTTGCGCCAGGCGGATACCTTTTAGGCAGATTGGGACTGAGCCTCGATTCGTACCTTAGGTAGAGCAAAGCACACGATTCTATATGACATGCACCCGCTTCTTTTGACTCTGGTCACCTTAGGCCTATGATTCCTTCACGTATTGCCTCGTCGGATGTTACAGTTTAGCCAACAATCTTGAGTCTCAAAGTTGCGTCCCCTTAGGACGTCGCGGTGTGCAAGACTCACAATACACATTTATCCTCTCCGAGTAGCGAAGCACAGGCCGTGAATACAATTCATGTTTCTGAACTAAGGTGGTCTATCATAATTTTCACACCATTGAGTACGCCTAAAGTCTCAGTACTGCTGTCCTCTCTACGCCAGCCTTTGCGCCATAATCTCGCTAGGTCTAATCCTCAAACTTGATACCCTTCTTACCCTCAATATCAATATGGCCTCCCCTGTAACTGCCGCGCTTCTTCTTGTTCTTCTCCTTCGTGAAACCCTTTCCTCTTGTGACGATCAGGTCTTGATGAGCCTTCTCTGCGTAATCGTAAGGGACGTAAGCATTGCTGGCCAATCGCTCATCGATTTTGATATCTTTTGGGATTCTCGAGAACGGCTGGTTCGTCTTTCGTGGGAGCTTTTTGACAGGGTCGGGAGGGAGCGGGGGGGAGAGCTTGCGCGATGTGGCTTCCGTGACTTGTGTTGTGGTCTTTGGCACGGCTCCCGAATCGCTAGAAGAAGATGAACCGGAGGAAGAGGAGGATGTCTTTTTGGGATTATCCGAGAGAGTTGCACTTGTCTCTGAGCCTTGCTTATTGGTGGTAGTCTCCTTGCCGGAATCACTGTCTGAATCCGAGGAGCTTTCGGAATCTGATTCTGGTAATGGTACCTTCTGGGCAATGGAGTTTGTCGACGAATCAGAATCAGAGTCGGAGTCAGAGGAAGAATCACTGTCAGAAGAACTAGATGCAGATTCGGTTGACTTCGCCTTTGGTGCTGCATCCTTCGAGCTGGAATCCGAGTCGGAGTCGGAGTCGGAGTCGGATTCAGAGGAGGAGGAGGAGGATGATGATGATGACCCACTGTCTGACGAGCTGGAAGCCGACTTGGTAGTGGTCTTTGCCTTAGTTTCTTTCTCTTCAGAGCTGGATTCAGAGTCGGAGCTCGATTCAGAGTCGGAGGACGAGGAAGAGTCGTCGGAAGAGGAAGCTGCGGTTTTGGCTTTTTTCGCCTTGGGGGCCTCGTCTTCTGAACTAGAGTCAGAGCTCGAGGATGAGCCAGAAGACGAGGAATCACTCTGAGGTTGCTTCCGCTTCAGGACATTGACTTTGGCTTTTGGCGATGCTACTTTGACGACTGGGGTTTCATTCTCATCGTCGGCATCGCTGTCGGAGCTGCTTGACGAAGATGATGGCGACTTTCTGGAGATAGACTTCTTCGCTGGTGGGGCATCTACCATCTCGACATCGCTGCTGTCACTTTCCTCAGAACTACTTCCACTGCTGCTTGTCCTCTTCTGCTTGCTCTTCGATGTCTCCTGCTTAGCCCCATTGTTTGAGCCAGATGCCTTCTCATCCTTCCATTGGGACCACTCATTGTAGATTGTCGTGAGCGAAGGCACGCCCTTAAGGCTCCCCGCCTTTCCTCCAGCATTCTTCCTCTCGGCAGCAAATGCTTGGCTTGCGCTGGGGAACTCGTTTTCGGCAAGGAAAGCTCCCACTAGATCAATTAGTTGGGAAGGAGGAGCTGATTTGGGAGGTTCGCCAGCAGCTCGGCGCTTCAGAAGATCCTTTGCAAGCTTCTTCTCTTGCTTATTGTTCGATCGATCTTGGGTCTGAGATTTTGGAGTCGATGTAGGTTTCCCAGTGGCAGGGAAGAGCCAATCGGGCTGCTGTTTACTAGCAGCCGACTTGCGCTTCCCGATCTTCTCCATATTTGGGTTGCCAGACATCTCAAGATCGAAGGATGTTGGTGGAAGTTGAGAATCAACAGACCGCAGCAAAAGAACTGAGTTCGCGAACTTTTTTTTCTGCTCAGGTACCGATAAGGTAGGCGAGGCAGAGGCTAACCCTAATAAGAGTAGCGCAGAGCGGAGGCCGCGGGCTCGACTCGACGATTCACGACGCGCGGATGGATGGTTAATAAGGTAAGGGACCTCAAGGCTCAAAGGATCGTCAAGGGAGAATAGACGAGTTAGCTTGGCCGGTCCGGATTATTACCACCAGACAAACCTCTAGGCCTGGATATTTATATAATAAGCACATCAATTGCCTACTGATGCAGGGGCGCAAGACCGTGTCAATTCTTGGTTCTCCTTAACCCACGTGATGCGCATTAGGTCTCTGCAGACGTCCGTTTCTCGCCTTTGATGTCAACTATACCTTAGATCACCAGATGCTAAGTTCACCTTGGTAACGACGACGACATATACCACCACCGGCCATTGCCAAAGACTCGCCCCTGGACAATCCCATGCAGTTATTCCCATATCTATGAGCAGCGCGAGATCGGACGAGCAAAGTTATTCCCATCGAGGCATTGCACATACATAGATGACTGAACAGCATACCCTCCTTTACCGAGACGACGTAGGTCCCGTCAAATGGAGGGTCCATCTCACAGTGGACCTGGCGGGGTCAGCAGCAGCAATGGGATGAGCAGGGCTGAGCGATTTGAAGATGAGAAGCGGAGGATCATTGACAGTTGCTTTGGCAAGAAGGACGAAGATGGATCATGTAAGATTATGTCTAAGCGGAGGGTGATTCGATGCGCGACGACTTCTGGAAACCTGCTGACCTCTTCTCCTTATATGCAGTACTGGAATCATACATAACACATATCAGAGTCATTGAAGATGCTATGTTTCCAGCCTCTCCGCCCCCTCCGAATGCCAACCCGGCCTCTAAGAAACCGCGCCTCATAATTGTAGCAGTGCGCAAGTCAGGACGGGTGCGTATGCACAAGGCCAGAGAGAATCCGAATGGGACATTTTCGATAGGAAAGACATGGATGCTTGACGAGCTCAACTCTGTCCGGTCTTTCAGCGGCGCAATTCCTCGGAGCGCTGAGGAGGAACAACAGAAGCAATGGGCTGGAGGAGCTGGTTTTATCGTGACTATGGGCAAGCCGTATTACTGGCAGGCAAACACCCAAAAGGAAAAGCAGTTCTTCATTGCAAGTCTGGTCAAAATATATACGAAATACACTGGCGGCAAGACCCCTCAGCTGGATGGATTTGACCAAAGGGAAATGGATCAGTTGCTGGGTGCTCCTGGACGCTCACTACCTCCTTCTCAGACACAGTCGCCATCCGGGACGTTACCATCTGGACCAATACCACCCTTTGCTCAAGCTCCAAATCGTCCGCCGCCACCTCTCCAGACACACTCACCATCTGGACCGTCACCATCTGGACCATTACCACCTTTTGCTCAAATTCCAAGCCGTCCGCCACCGCCTCTCCAGACACAGTCGCCATCTGGGCCATCACCGTCTGGACCATTACCACCTTTTGCTCAAGTTCCAAACCGTCCTCCGCCATCTGGGCCATTACCGTCTTTTGCTACAAATCGTCCGCCCCCGAGACGTGATCCGTCACGCGAACCTGGGCTGCGCAACCAGCCGAGTAGGGATGCACTACAGCGATCCACTGCTCAAATGTCTCCAGCAGTTGGAGCCCCATCTTTTAACTCTCCAACAGCAAGGCCCCAAATGCGCGTTCGGCGGGAAGAATCTCCGAGTGAAACCTTTGACCCAACTGGAACCGGGACGCAGCAAAGCCAAGCATCAAACCTGAGAAGATTAGCAGGCACTAATCAAAGCCAGGAGTCGTTTGCAAAGAGTGAGGATACTGTTAGTCTGCCACCACGTTCACGGGGAGGACTTAATGGTACGCCAAATGCCCCTGGTAGATTTCGGGACCGTAGTGTAACACCAACCTTACAACGTGCGATAACACCGGACGATGCCTTTTCGGGCTCTAGGGATGCATTGGATGATATGCCTCCCGTGCCAGCACCATTAACAATTCCTCCAGAGAGACGCCGCCCGCCAATACCTAACATTGGCGACTCTCGCCCACATGAGCAGAGTCTGGATGAAAGTATTATTCCTGCACCATTGTCCAGTCCGGGAATGCGTAGAGAAGCTAGAGAGGATTTACGACCCCCGACTCGTAGTAGCGAACGAAACCAACCACGCCAGCGAGACTCAGATACAACGGGCAGTCTGATCAGTCCCAATGAAGTACAGCCTCCCCAGAGTATCTCCGACAGTCTAAAAAGAGGTGAGGTTTCTGCAAGCCCGCTGAGTGCTCAAGTTACAGCAACGTCTCAACCCACTATTTCTTCGCCTCTTGCCCAGACAACCACCGAAACTGAACCAGAAGAAGAAACACGCCCAGGTCTTGGTCCCATGATCAAGAAGAAGAAATCAATTCTCGTCGAATTACCCCAAGAGCCGCCAGCGGAGGTAGAAGAGGAAACTCGCCCAGGGCTTGGACCCATGATCAAGAATAAATCACCTGTGGAAATGCCTGAAGAACCGCCGGCAGAGCCAGAAGAAGATGAGCGCCCGGGTCTTGGACCGATGATTAAGAAGAAGAAATCCCGACCCGAAATCGCCAACACATTCCTCAGAGCAGCGAAAACCGCCAATGCTTTCAGTACTTTCAAGCCACGCGCTGGAGGAGCTGCGGAGAGATTGAGAGAGGCGGCTGCGAAAGCACAAGAGAAAGAAGGGCCGGATGGCATCACCAGCGTAGTTCCCGCGCCATCGTTGGTTGCGGTTCGAGCAGCTATTAACACCAATTCGAACGCATCCACACCAACAGAAACCCCCATTGAGACGACCTCCACCCCGAAAGAGAGCATAGCCTCTACCCAAAAAGAGAGTGAGAAGCTTCCGGAAGTTAACGGCATCGTCCCGCCACGATCAGAGCAGCCTACTAGCGTCGAAGAGAAGGCGCCACAAGACACCACTTCAGCAGAGAAGTCAAAGACTCGAGAGATAAAGCGGCCGAAACCATCTTCTGAGACGATGCAGAAAGAACTAGCTTCATTGGGCATAGATCCCAGCATTTTAGGCGGTAAAGGTAACGATTTAGTTGCTGCTTGGGATGAATTCGGCTGGGTGGGTGATGGTGTGCATACGAAAAATATCGACCAGATGAAAGAGGAAATCGAGCGAGAGCTCAATAGAGTTCAAGCTGGCGGTTGGCTGAGTAGGCTGGAGGAAGAGGATGAGAGGGTTGAAGCTATCAAGGCCGGTCTTGATAAGTGTATAGACGAGTGTGACGAGCTTGATGGATTGCTGACGTTATATCTTGTGGAAATCAGTGTAAGTCTCCTTAACAGTCTATGTCTGTACCACGCTGACATTTTAGACCCTCAATGAGGACATTGCTTTCATTGAGGCCCAGTCGCAAGGTCTCCAAGTGCAAGCAGCGAATCAAAAACTTCTTCAAGCAGAGCTTAAATCTCTCCTCGACACAATATCGATTTCCTCTTCTCAACTTGAGAGCCTGTCTCAAGCATCCTTAGAGTCTCCTCGTGGGCTTGAGCAGATCGAAACGTCTCTGGTCGTGCTATATAAAGCAATGCTAACAATCGATCCTTCACTTAGCCTTTCTGGTCCACGAGGGAGCGAGGATGGTAGCCTGATTGGTCGGCCTGGAGGTATTGGCAACAGTGAGATTGGAAGCATGCGCGTTCTGCAGGAAAAGAAAGATGTCTACAGACATGAGACTGCCACATTCCTTCGTCGGCTCAGGCCCTTTCTGCAAGTCAAATTTGCCGCTGCTATTGACGAAACTAGGAAGGCACTGGAGCGTGAGAGAGGCAGTAATCTTGCTCGCGCCGGCAAAGTTAAACTTGATCCGCGCAACCACGACCTAGCTCGGGAGTTGCTCTGGAGATACAGTCCTCTGATGCTGTTCTCACGAGAAGTTGATCGTCCAGAGTGGGAAGAACTGATGAAGATATACGAAACCGTTTCCAGGCCACTGTATCAAGACGAGTTCCGAGACGCCGTATTTGCATGGAAACGCATTGCAAAGAAAGCAGCTGGAGATGAGGGTGATCTTCTGTTCACGTCCCAGATTGAGAAGCAGGCGGAAGGCATTGCTACCACCGCCCGAAAGTTAACAGTGAAGAGAAGTCAGACCTTGGCAAAGAGTTTGCGATCTCCCATTGGGGACAACAGCAGCAAAACCAGCGTTGACAGGATCGCTTCCGATGGCAGACTACAACCATACGAGGTGTTTGCTGGGGTCCTTGAAGAGATGATTCCGATAATCAGCATGGAGCAAAACTTCATTGTTGAGTTCTTTCATGTCACTTCTCTTGAGCAGTATGACTTCCCCGAAGTTGTTGCTGCCGCATCGCCAGACGACAGACGAGGCGTCGATCTAAGGCGGCCAAGAGTGATGGAGCCGAACCGAGAGCTAGCTAGACACGTTGTCCAGTCTATGGAGGAGGTCTATTCGTTCTTCCCGGGTGATTTGCAGGCGCTTGTTGACTGGAGTCTTCAGGCAGATCCATTGTAAGTCGGCTTGAACCTACATACTTTGATTCAAGTAGTACTAACTGGCTTCAGGCAAGGTGTTGGTGTTATCGCTGCAATTGAGCGCAAACTCGTCGAATTCGAGGAGTCTAGCCAAGAATTCCTCGCCCGCACCCTTCAAAAACAACACATTCGTCTTGTTGGTCTCTTTACCAAATTCCTCGATGAACAGATTCGGGCAATTGAGGAAACCAAGGTCAAGATCAAGAAGCGGAAAGGTGTTATTAGTTTCGTCCGCATCTTCCCGTCTTTCTCTCTCGCATTGGAGACCATGCTTATCTCGGCCGATGATCTTGAGATTCGGGAGACTGTCAACAATGCATACACCCGAATTAACAAGGCCATGTTCGAATCTCTGAAAGTAATTGCAAGAGAAATACCCAGTGCTCAGACAACTGGGGCAGATCCGGAGGACAAGGAGGCTCTGAACTACCAGATCTTGCTCATTGAAAACATGAATCATTATTTAGAGGAGGTTGATGCTCGCTCTAATCCAATTCTAGAGGACTGGAAGCATAACGCTGCCCAGGAAATGGAGGAGCACATGTCGCTCTACCTGGGTGCCGTCATTCGGAGGCCCCTGGGCAAATTACTCGACTTTATTGAGAGCACCGAAAGTCTCATGCTCTCACGCCAACCGGGAGAGCTAGCCTCTAAAATATCAGGCATGCCAAGCCATTCCAAAATTACGTTCCAGAAAGTTCTCGCGGGTTATGATTCGAAGGAGATCAAGCGAGGGATTGAGACGCTCAAGAAGCGAGTTGAAAAGCATTTCGGGGACGCCGATGACCCAGGACTCAGTCGCAGTCTCGTATCCAAGGTGCTACAGAATTGCGAGAGATATTATGAACAGGTTGAGGATAGGATCTTAACGATAAGCAGAGATGTGTACGATGGAGACGTAATTGCAGAATGGACAAGAGCAGATGTCTCGGCAGCTTTCAGGAGTCAAAGATGATGAGGGCAGCTATAATCATAGACTGCTGGTCTGGACAGTATCTCCATTCACCTGTATTCGAGTGGCACGCGAGGACTTGGCGTTTACACAGGTGCACATTGGGTTGTATCAGAATTGCATTCAATGTACGGATAGGAATACCATAAGAATCACTCAATGAAACTATTTTCATCGCGGGTCGGATCCTTGCTTGATATCCAATGGTCATGACCCGAGGGAAATCCGGGGAGAAACGGATGCCGATTTTTCGCATCACGCGATCTACAAACATCCTTGCAGGTAACTAATCAATCAGTTCTTTGCAGTATAAACGACCTACTGAATACAAGAGATGCACTATACATCATCCAGCAATGATGGCACCTCCAACGACTGGACTTCAACTTGCTGAAATTCGTGCAAATAATGATGATGCCGAGTTAGAAGCACCTAACGATGCCAGCACTGATACGGTCCCTGAGCTGCGTCCAACAACACGACAGCGTCAAATCCTGGTCCTCATATCTAGCTTCCTAACCATATGCATCACAATCGGTTTCAATCAATCCTACGGAGTCTTTCAGAACTATTACATCTCACCTACTCAAACAATGCTCCCCAAATCAGCCAGGAATGATAGCGCGCTGGTGGCTTTTGTAGGGACGTTAGGCTCGGGCCTCACGTGGGGTGGGAGTATTGCTGTGAACCCGATTATGGCAAGACTTGGTGTGAAGGGCACCAAGGGGTTGGGAGTTCTCGGAGTGTTCTTTATGAGCTTGGGATTTGGACTTGCGAGTTTGAGCACACAGGTACGTGATTGCATCCTTCCATCTCAAATGAATAGCGTGTGACCATGTTAGGTTTGGCACCTCCTCCTAACGCAAGGTCTCCTATACGGAATTGGGTCTTCTCTTCTGTATTTCCCTATTCTCAGCGCGGCTCCGGAATACTTCGGTGCGCACCGCGGCTCCGCTATGGGATTCATCCTTTCGGGCGCAGGAATCGGCGGTCTCGTTTTCTCGCCCCTAATCCGTGCCCTTCTGACATCCATTGGTCCTCGCTGGACGCTGCGCACTCTCTCTTTACTGAACGTTGTCATATCCCTACCCATCGCCATCAGCGCCTCTCCATCGCGCTTCATCGGGCGAAGACCGACACATGTAGATCTCAAGCTCGCCATGAAACCCGCATTCCTATTCAGCGTCGGCGCAGCATTCTTGCAATCTGGTGGTAATGGCTTGCCTCTCACTTTCCTGGCCGAATACTCAGTAGCGCTGGGATATTCGGCGGGGTTTGGTGCGACCCTGCTTGCGATTTCGAATGGTGTCAATTCGATCAGTCGTGTAGTGACGGGGTATGCGGGGGATAGGTTCGGGCGGCAGAATACGCTGATCTTAACTGTTATCTTGTGCGTTATCTCTGTGCTGGGCTTTTGGCTTGAGAGCACGAGGGCAGGTGGGAATAGAGTCCTGTGGGTAATGTTTGTGGTTTTGTATGGTGTGGCAGGGGGTGGTTATAATGCTTTGTTCCCGACTGTGAGTTGTTCTGTCATTCCAGCTCGTGATGCGTGTTCTAATCATATCTAGACGGTGGCAGAAGTGTTTGGCTTGCAGGCTTATGCAAGTGTCAATGGGTTCATGTACTTCGTGAGAGGCCTGGGAACCATGGCTGGAAGTCCAGTCGGAGGTAAGATTCTAGGTGAGAGTAAGTTGGGTAATTATAAGAACGTGGTCTGGTTTGATGCTGCGCTCCTTGCTGGGGCTGCATTCTGTGTAATTGGCGTTCGCTGGTGGGATGCGGTAGAAAAGAGGACTTGGAAATGGAGAGCTTAGGACGGTCGAATCTGGGGTACTCAAATGAATGTGCACCTCAGATAACGAAGAAGCCATTCAAGTCAATCCCTGGCTCTCTCTCGAGATAATATATATATTCGAGTGTGCGAGTATTGACTAACTTAGATCCCATTGCACACTTCTAATCTTGTACCGGAATCTCTCCAGGATCATGAGTAAGTGCTCGAACTAGAGAGTTCACTGGAAAGAAAGATTAGAGTATAAAATCATAATATTACCGTGTTGCATACCTGCCTGACCTTGCAGATGCTGGCGCTCCCTGAAAAGCTTCGCCGTGCCTCTCCTATATAAACTCGTGGTCATGCATCATGCATGGGCTGTGTACTGGGCTGAGGTGCGAGGCTTCACTCTTCCTTTACATACTGCGCTTCACACAATCAACGATTTCACTCACCATCAAGATTGTTCTAGATTCTTAGCAACGATGAGCTTTGGATACGGAGTCGGTGATGTGTTCGCCACGATACACGCCATCAAGCGCATCGTCGAGGAGATTCAGAATTATCGAGATGCTCCTCGACATTTCCAACAGCTTAGTGCGGAGCTCAGGCTCCTACAGGCTACACTTCAGTCCGTACTAGATATTCAAACCGTAGATCATGTCGAGCTTGAAAATCTAGATCGGATTAGGCTGATCGCAATCCACTGTCAGCAGCCTCTTCAAGCGTTCATCCAGAAGATGAAATTGAGGGAGCCCAGTCTTGGCCATTTCAGGACCTCTGGAACTATCCGCACTGTTGGCCGTCGGCTTCACTGGAGCCTGATTGATAAAAAGGATGTTGAGGGCTTGCGGAAAGTGGTTGTGTCGGAAATGGTGGCTATTAATATCCTTCTAGGCGTGCAACAGCTGTGGGTCAAATGATAGGTCTAGTGATGTACAGAATTGCTGACGATTTCTATAGAAGGTACTTGAGAGTACTGGCAAAGGATACCTCCACCTTCAAAGAGGATGCCGGAGCGTGTTTTGTCAATACCGAAGATATCCTCGCCAAGTCTATCAAGATTCTCAACAATGTCGAGACCCTCCCGCGCGAGATCCGCGATCTCCAGAAGCTTTCTATCAGCAATGCCTCAAGGCAGGAGGAAATGTACAGCTACCTTGCTAAATTTATTGGCATTATGACTGGAAAAGCAGATATGATCTTATCGCATGGCAAGAAAGCCCTTGAGAGCGCTCAGAAAGTCCGAGAACAGGCTGCAAAGACAATACTTGCTGTAGCGTCCCTCACTGCCAACATCAAAAGCCTTATAATATTGTGAGTTGACATGACAACACATGTTGTTCCAAGTTTCTGAGCCGGATCTAATGTGTCAATAGACTTGCCGCATTCTCTACAACAGTTCTAAGCAAGATTGCTGCAAACACGTGAGTGAAACACTCGGAACACATCTTATCACCAACTGTCTCATTAAAATTTCTAATCATCTTACAGCCGGATGCTACTGGATATTCATGCAAATGTAAAAAAGATACTTCGTGCAATTGAAGCAATCCCTTTGCATCTCACACTGGATATTGTAAGATTCGACGACGCCCTCGGGGATAGTTGGGCGCTACCATATCAAGCTTGTACAGAATGGCAGGTGAGTTATTAAAACAAAAATTCCATCATTCTTGTGATATCTAAGTTGTTGGGGAAGTCATCACAGCCACTGACGGGAATTAGACATTCAAAGAGATGCTACAGAAGGTTGTCTTCGCCAATAACCGGCCAGGATACAATCAAGTTGTACGAGATCGGTTTTTCATTATGTCCGCCAAAGACAATACGATCATCCAAACAGACGCGTGGAATTCTTTTATCAAGGCAGGAGCGCATATTTTGCAGTCGATGATAGTTTCAAAGACGCAATCTCCAGGAGGCTTCTGTCCGTTCCCATCATGCAATGAACCTCTAGTAGGCTCAGAAGGATCAGGAGATGAATACATATGGTAGGTCTACTCCCCTAATTGCTTACACGGGAAACGGACTCTGAGACTCTCAGCCCAAAATGCAGTCGCTGGTCTATCATAAAGAAGCAATCCCCAAATTTGCTGGAAGTGATGGTTTCCGGAAGACAAGGACACTTTACCAATAGAACAGACGGTATTCCAGGGAAGCCCGTGGTTGCAGGTCCCTCTTTATCAGAGTTGCCCCTTTTCGAAGATGATATCGACTGCTTCAAGAGAATTCATCTCTTCAATAATAAAAAGACAACTACGGAGGTACACATCGTACAGTCCATAGGTACTAGAATTCCGCTAGGAGGAGGAGATTCAATGGCAGGGGTTACGATAGAATGTAGGAAGATAGTTAGTAATAATGTTACTTATGCTGTAGGGCTAACCCAGGGGCTGTCTAGGTCACCCCTCTAGATGACCAAGTAGCTACCTGTATCTGTATTACTGGGAGGCTTTTACCTCATTACCTTCCCCTATGATTTTAATCACAGCAACAAGTAATATTCTCACATCTTATCATGGAGAAAAAATGAGTCTTGTTTGAACTTAAAAGAGAATAAGGGGTAGAAGAGCACACATCCTATAACTGGAAACTCTATCTTCTAAGGTTTTTTTTTAAGGAGGGAGGGAAGGGGTTAGATGATTTATACCCCATTTCTTTCTTTTGTTCTTTCTTGTCCTGGTCTTACGGACAAGAGTACTTACTGTTCGATTTATTAGATATTTATAAGTCATGATACCTGGAATATTCAAGATTCAAAAGTATAGCATTAGTCGTTTGTGATGCTTTCTATTGATGTTATATACTTAGGTAAGGTATGTATGGAGAGTTTAATGAAGAACCCTGTAACAAGCCCGGGAAGTTCCAACTATCCAACTCCACTGTATTTATCGTCTTGGTATTCGATGGAAATCAGGGGTCGACGTACGTACCTAGCTGATAAGCATATATTCAACTGTCCAGTCAACATCTATTTCCCTTACGCAGAGTCAAAAATCGCAAAGAGGGACATACAAGTAAAGACTACCAAAAAGGCGATTTTCATTTTCCATATTTGCATTTTGTAAGAAGGTAGGTATCTCTTCCTTCCTTCCTACTAGTAGTAGACTAGACTAGACTAAAGCCAACCCCAAACTATTTGTTACCCGCCCATCCAGGTATTTATCCAGACCCATACCAATACGCCATTATGCGCCCCCTCTCCGCCCTCCCCTGGAGAGAAACAAAAACGCCAAATCCTTTATGCTATTGCGAGAAAGAGAAGACATGGTATATGTCTCGTTCTCGATGATGATCCATGAATCCATTTCCCGTCCCTCAAAGGAAAGCCTATCTATGGAAACAACACGCCAGATTGAGAGGTTCGTGAGACCATGAACTATTCATTCCGATATTCCGCCATTGGATAATGCCAAGAAACAAGGGAAAATAAAAACGAGAGTTTGTGTGATTGGGGCAGAGAGAGTGCAGCTCAGTGCGCGTAAGGCTTGGCCTGAGATGCGCTATTAAGGAATCGAGAGAAGATGTTGCCGCTCATGAGCTTGGGCTTCTTGGCAGGCTTGTCGTCTTCACGCTCAGGCTCGTAGGGGAGCATCTCTAGCTTGCCGCTGCTGGGATGAGCAACATGCACGATGTCGCGCACGATGTGCGTAGGGCTCGCGCTGCTGTAGCTGCGGGGGAAGCCGTGCTCGAGCTCGCCCGAGTAGCTGCCGATGGAGGAGACCGGGGTGCCGCTGAGAGAGCGTTGAGACATGTAGGAGGAGGCCGAGGAGGAGACGGAGATGGAGTCGGTGGTAGCGCTGCGGGACATGGTGAGCTCGGGCACGTCGGCGGTGGAGGGGGGTGAGTCGTAGTTGGGACGGTTGACCATGGGGCGGTTGACGGAGCGGAGAATGGCGCCGGTGGGGTCGACAATGTGGCCGTCGTAGACTTCTTCGTGCTTGACTGGGTAGCCGTAGTATTGGCTGGCTTGCTCCAGGTGGCGGCGGGTGGCCTCTTGCTCTCTCCATTGCTGCTCTCTGAGGGCTTGCTTGCGGCTCTCGCGCATGCGGGCGTGCTCTTCATGGCGGAGGATCTCGGAGCGGATGGGGGCAAGGAAGGGGTCAAGGTGGTGGTAGAGATCATCTTCGCTGATGCCCAGGTCCCAGTCAAGGAGGTAGAGCAGCTGCTTCTCCATGAGATTCACTTCGGTGCGGGAGAATCCAAAAGGTTCAAAGCCGCGGACGTTGGAGTACTCAGCCCAGTGCTTGTTCTTGGGAGAGGAGTCGTTGAGGTACTTGGCGGAGAGGATGAGAGCGGCGAGGAAGATGCGGTGGACGGTGCATCTCAAACCCTTGGCCACGGGCGGGAGGCGCTGCTTGAGTCGCTCGAGGTAGACCAGGGTTGTCATTAGGGTCGGGACTTGGACATTGGACTTTCGGACCAAGGACACGATGAAGCGTTCCAAAGAGGGCAAGTCAGATTGTGATTGACTCGGATCATGTGAAGGGGAGCGTGGTGGAGAGGGGAGATTAGAGTGAGCAGCCGTGGGCTCGCACTGGATGACTTCCTGGGCCTTGACGGCGAGGTAGGAGATCATCTGAGAGTTGACGGGCATGTAGACGAAGCGCTCGAGGGCGACCTCGTTCAAGGTTCTGCTCGCAGAGGACGACATGGTGATGGTGTATGTAAGTCGTATGTACCTCAACGAATGTTGGTTGTCTGGATGTTTGATGAAGATTGAGGATGGAGGTGGAAGAGAAGACGAGCAAGAGTAGAGGTTAAAGTATAAGAACAAGCAATGGATCGTTAAGGAATCGTTACTATTGTCGTTACCGCCGTTATTGTCGTTATTGTGGGATTGTTCTAGGACAATGGGCCTTCACCTATTGTCCTCTAAGCGAAGTCGTGAAGGAATTAATCGTTGCGCGTGAGTCGTCAAAGTGAATACAGGACACCTGACCAATCCGTGAGGAGTCTCAGGAAGGGGAATCTTTCTGAAGAGAGTGGAAAGTTCCGACCAGCGGAAGAGCGCGATCCCAATGGAAAACGAACAATTGATTCCTTGCGAAGGAGGAAGAATTGCTGGTGTTGATGCGTTGCGGTTGAGTGGTGATGGATAGGGGATAGTGGGGAGGGATGAGGCGGGGCGGGGCGGGGCGGAAGCGAGAGGAGCGAGGGAGGAGCTGGGAGTTGGTGGGAGGCCTCGCTTGGGAGCCGGGAGGATGACGGGCCCTGGCTGCTGGGGCAAGAATCAACGAATTGATGTCTTGCAGTGATTCACGGGTTCGAAATCCACGGAACGGATGGGTTCCTTCGGGATCGGTGACTCTGCACTCCTTTATTTCACGATGGAGAGGCCGACGGTCAACGTCGTCGGAGGGCCCGAGGTGAAGAGGGAGGAGAGGGAGGAGTGGGAGGAGTCGAAGGGGAGTTTAGGGAGGAAGAGCCGACGTCGAGATGATGATCCTTTGAAAGACACGAGAGCAGAGAGAGGGTGGAACAGTCGAAAATATATGTACACAGCACCGGAGGTTTGTTTCTCGTGTCGCGGTTCTCGTTTTCCGGGCGCCAGTCGCTTTACGCTGGGTCCAAGCCTCCCTGACTGACGACCAGAGTGTCCAGGCTTTCCAGACTTCGTAAGGAGAAGTCGACGACGAGTGCGGATGGTTGGCCCAGGCTGGATGGTCGCGGGCCCCCTTATTATTTAACTGTGGAAGAATACAGCCTACCTGCTTTGGCTCCGCAAGTTTTAAGCCCGTCCAGGAGTATCCAGGAGGCCAGTACGACGTAGCGCGGGGGGGCGAGAATGCTGAATCGCTCGAACCGCTGCGTTTGAGTCGCTGGACCGGCCTGAGAGACCCCTCGCTCCCAAAACGGCGTTTCAGCCCTCGAGAGATTCCTCGTTGGGCCTTGGTGCTGGGGCGGCCTCGGATGCCGCAAGGGATGATCGACAAGCCAAGCAAAGGGGGGGCGCTCGCTACTTGATTCGCCCGCGGCGGCTGGGCTGGGGCGACGGGGGGGACCAGGGGTTTTGGAGCCAGAGTTTTCAACAATAGGGGGGTCGGAGGGTCGGAGGGTCCTCAGGGGGCTGAGGGACAATACGATATCGTCGTGCCTTTAAGGTTAATTCTCTGTCGATGAGATGGGATGGGTTTGGCAGAGGGCGAGAGAGAGGCACGGACGAGCATGAAGGGGCTTCTTTTCTACATGTTACAGACAGCTTGACAGCTAGATGGACAGATGGACGATCTCTAGATACGCAGACCTGCAGATAGAGAGACAGTCGATGACCATGACCACGAGCCAACGGCATTATTCTTGAATCTTGAATCTGAACCTCGCCTGCCCCCCTCCTCGCCCGCCATGCCAAACCACGCAGCTAAGGCTCGACCTCCTCTCCCAAGTTCCAAAGAGGTCAGCAACTGGAATGGCCCACACATGATTCATGCCTCCATGCCCGCCTCCTCTGCTGACCACTGCCATGATCAGGCGGCATTCATTCGCCACGGAGGGTGGGCTGGATGCGCAGCATTCTTGGGCATAACCTGGCCACCTGATGGTTACGACTGAGCGAGGCGTTGCAACCACCACACGTCGTCGGAGGGGCCAGAGGGCATCGCCATGGCCAGGCAGCTGAATGCTGCTTGCTGTACCCCACTGCTACAGCCTAGATACCACCACCACCATTACTACAGTAACTATGTACCGTGTCTGTCTGGGTTCCAATGTCGGCGACTCGTGGTGGTTCGCAGTGATTCGTGATTCGCGGCCCGCGACCAAACAGCAAGTTTCAACTCTAAAATCGTGGCTGGAGGCGTCGATCCGGATCGTCCGAACGACAAGTTGATTGGCCTTGGGCATTCGCTGTGGATTCCTCAGGCATGCACGATTCCACTGGCGGCCAACCAGAGCCCACCAATCACAGACCGCAAACGACTTGGGCACAGACCCCTTTGGCTGCTTGGCGACTCTGGTTAGTCAGCACTTAGTCATCCCGCTTGTACCTGGTACACTGGATCCCCCCCTGGCTCCTCCACTCCTCACACTACCACTGCCCACTACCACCGCCACTACCACTCATATCTCCAGATCTTCAGATCTTCAAACCCCCGCTGCACTGGAACTTTTTGACTCTTCCCAGGTAGACGGTGAGCCTCGATGCGTGGAGATGAGAGTTGGAAAACTTGGAAAAGCCGAGCAGCGACGCCCCCACCATTGGTCAGTCGTTCCCGGGAGGCTCAGACAACTCGTGTACCTCTCGTGTTGGTCCTGGCGTTCTGAGTCCTCACAGTGTACCCGCTTCTCCCAGACTCCCACTGACTCCTGTTCTTGCAGTCCTCGCAGTCCTACACGCAACACTACTGCCCTCCTCCGTATGTTTCCGATGTGAGCAGACCTGGTCCACCGGCATTGTCAAGCAGCCGCGCGGTTCCACCGGTACGGGAACATCGAGGCGACAAAAGTGTGGCGGTGCTGTCCACATACTTTGGTGTACATTGTCAGGAAACCCGCGCGCCTCTTGATTCTTGACTCCTTCGCCTTCAATTTTCCGTCCCGCAATGCACCCCATTCTGCAGGCTTACTTATGCCATACGTACTGTACAACCCTTCTCGCATGTTATGCACCTTACGAGTACCTGTGAGCCACGCTCCGCGTGGCGCCGTCCCCTGCAACCGCCAGATCGGCATTGAACTCAGCCACACCCATGGGCCATCGTTCTATACGGTATTCTACTCCGCAGCCACACGCGCAACATGGTACGTACTGTACATAACCGCTCACAGAGACGCCGCATTATGCCTGCTTCGTTCGATGAAGCGCCAGGAGCATGTTTACGGTAGTATGTAACCCACGGTAGCCTGTCCTCCATGCACCGTCATCCATTCTTCTTCAAACCCTTCAACCCCTTCATTTCAAGGAGCGCCCATATCAAGCCATCCTCGTTACTGCTATTATTACTCTATTACTTGCATGCATGATATTGCCTGGAATTTTGTTGCGTCGCGTCTGAACTTCAGCCCTGCGCGGTTCGCTGGCCCATGCATCGAATGATCCTTGCACTCCTGAAGGCAGGCAGTTGGGCATATCCTAGCTCCTCCAGGATCATTTAAGATCCGGCCTCATCCCAATTCACTTCTTCTCTGCGACTCTACACGATGCAACCTTCCTAAATACATGGTGTCTGCCTGTATGCTTTCCTTTCACTCGATATGCGCTCCTTGGCGTGCTTTCCTATCCAGAGAAATTTTCAGCCTCCCCCACAGTTCGCAACTCCTTTCCTTAGCTCGGGTATCTCCCATAATCCTCCTCCATCTGTGGACTAGGAACTGCTGGCGGATTCTGTTACCTCATAGTCATCACTGTGCGAATTTTCAGGATCATCCAGATTCATCCTCCAGGCAGGTTTCTGTTCTTAAGTACTATCTGGTCCCATGACTCATAATAACTTGCTGAGACAACGTGGGGTTCAAGGTGCTGACTCTAGCCTTATGACAGGATCGTTTACAGTATAAATTGTCCGTGGTGAGCCTGCAGCTAGACGCACCTCTCCTCCTACAGAATTCTTTTGAAGCTCCAAAGTTTCGGACCATCCATGCAATTACGTATTAATACTTTCTCTCAAATCATGCAAAGGAATTGGATATGAACAATCCTTCTGCTGTCCCCAGAATAGATATCTCAACTATTTTCGTCACAGTCACAGCGTTATTTGCATATGTTCTTTCCCAGATCCCTGCTTCAGCCTGCACGACGTCATTTTCTGGCAGTAGTTGCCGAACGGATAGTCTCAAATTGACGTGATTTGTATGTTGACAGCCATCGTTTTGTCTTCTATCTCGCTAGATTGTGCTGTATTGTCTTTGTAGCCCGTACAACCAATTCTCCCTCTGTCTTGTTTTTATTTTGGGAGATTTCATTTTCTTTCATTTTATTCGGAACTTTTACTGTACAGTATCAAATCACTTCTCCCTCCTGAACAAAGCAGCCAAGGGGCTATGGAAAGGAGAAGGGGGGAAGTTCCTCGTTTTACATGAATTTTCATGAACATTGAAATATGTGGCGTAAAGATGGAGCCCAACCATGCAGTCTCTTTTAAGGGGTGACTATGGACCAGACTATCGCAAGGCTATGCAAGGGGTCCTCACTACCACTTTCTCCACAAACCTGAGGCTAGTGATCAGATCGAGGAGATATGATGGTGATTACCCAAGCAAGGTTTTGGGTTGAGCTGTTGATGTTTGCTGTTCTGCTCTATTTATTGCCATGTCCCTTCGCTCCTGCAATCCAGACCGAGACTTAGTTTCTTGGAAATAGTGCGTTTGTTTGATTTGATAATCTCGTACACAAAAGGGTATCCATGGCGCAGCCGCCGTTCCTCATCAAAAAAAGAACCCTCCCGTAACCAGTAGATATATACATAGAAAAGCCCCTCTATCCCCTCCGCCCTATCTTTTTTATTCATCATCGACCCATCCTCCTTGTTCAACCAAGAAGGTAACAATCCTCTCCTCAACGCCCGTCAACTCCGTCCCTAAGGCGCTACTCCACTGTTCATCCACGCACCGGACTTTCTCCTTCAGATCATCAGTCAACCTCACCTCCTCATCCTTCTCAACCTCCTTCAATTCCCGGTCGACCTCGTCTGCCGCTTCTCCCTGAGCCACCCGCTGCGTGCGCATCAACCTGCAGTTCGCGACTGTGACCCCGCTTTTCACCTCGTGCAGCAGGCACAGCAAGTTCGTCTGACTCTCGATGAATTGGTACGTGCTTTTCTTGCAGTGCGCTAGCAAGCTGTGCAGGTACTGCATCGGGAACTCGTAGTACGAGGGGTTCTCCTCGTATTCGGCGCTGGGGATCTGAATCTGGAAACCATGAAGACTAGTGGGGATCTTGTCGATGATACGCGAGAGCGCGGGTGCGATATCCCAGAAGGCCGAGAGCTGAACCTCGACGCCCCGCACCACGTTCTCTTCGATGATGTCCATGAACTCTTCGGTACGCTTGAGGACCTCCTGATCGTTGGTCAACCGGCGCCGCAGTGCATCCTCGGCGAAGAACTTCTCCGCCCCGGCGACCTTCTCATTGTTGCCCGCGAGGCGATAGGGTGCGATCATCAGGTCCTTGTATCGATCGTTGCGGTCACTGAGCAAGTCAAATAATTCCTTCTGCAGCAGCTCCCGAGCCTCGAAGATCCACTTTAGCAGTGTCAACTTCTCCAATAGCTCCGGCTGCTCATCGCCCTCCTCTTGGGTTGACGTCGGGTTTGATTGCTGGGCGTCCACGAAGAGTTTCGAGCGAAGTTGCTCGAAGAGTTCCGTGGCGCGCTTCACCCTGTCCTGCAGAAGGTCGTTCAGAGGCGATACGACCTGGGTCTGGAAATTTTCAAAGTCGGCTTTAATTGCCGCTTTGGTCTTCTCATGCTCGGCAACCTCAGCCTCGGCTTCTGCCTTTGCGGCGTCGGCAAAGCTCATGTTACCTGATTCAATCTCACGTTGGATGCTCACCCGCCGCGAGCTTTTCCGCTTCGAGGCTGCGCTTTCCAGTTCTTCGTGGAGACGGGCACTGTTCTGAATGAAACGTTCCTTGGTAGCTTCGACTTCGGTGAAGTCACTCAGACTGCGAACAGCTGTACGGATAGAGGTAAGATCTGGATGGTTGTTGTTGACGGCTGGGTGGTGTCGTGGATATGGCGGAGGGAGGGTCACGAGACGTGATACATCTAAGTGATCTGGGTTTGGCGTAAGGGGTTGAGGCGTGAAGGGAGCAGGGGATATGGCTCCTACTCGTGAATGAGGTGACGTAGGACCCTGTTCGTGCCAGCCTACTTTCTCTGGCGGGTACTCACCTGGTCCCAGAGCGGCTGAGTTGCTAGGACCGGCTGCATTGTCTCCGTCGAGGCCAGGGTTCGAAGCACATCTATCTTCATACTGTAGCCTCTCGCGGAGCTCTTTCGGCATGCCCATGTATTTCGATTCACGTTTCGATCGTTCGAGCTTCATCGACGGATGGCCGATCGAACCGGCATCACTAACTTCCCACCACCGACTGGAGGGTCGACCCCTCGAAGATCCCTCTAACGCCTCACTGACACTCATACTCGGGATAGGTGATAATGACGGCATGTAACTGTTCCAGTAACCAGGGTCATTTCTAGCTAGCGCCGGAGATGGAGGTCCAGAACTAGATGCTGCCTCTGGCTGGGACTGGGATGGAGATCCATCACGTTTACCAATGGCCGTTATAGAATTCCTATGCGATCGTACGCCCGTCGAGGATTCGGGGGTCCAGCCACTGGAGCGCGACACTGACGATCCCCTCCGACGGCTATACGGGCGGAAGAGATCTCGGGTGAGCTCAAGAATCTCTGAGCCCATTGCGTCAATGGCAGAAGCGTATCTATCTCGCCGGAGTCGAGACTCAGCAACAATAAAGTCCGCAAAAATACGGACGCGCTCACTATCGCTAGATGCAGCTGCTTCTTTCAGTGCAAAGGCTTGGTGCCGCTCGATAGCTGCGCGGGCAAACTGATCAGATGGAGTGACCAGAGATAGTTGTTCTGCGTTGGACTGACGGGACGTGGGCCTCGACAATCTTGTTACTTCAGAGTTGGGAATTTTACCAGGAGATTCAAGTGTCCTTGATTGTGGCCTTGATTGTGGCGGAGGCGTCGGCAATGCCTTCGGAGGAATCGTAGAAGAGCCTTCCATTAGGCCTTGGGCCTGACTCGGGGAGAAAGGGGGGGTGGCTGCTTCTGGATGGCTCGAAGAGGCGAGTGGTCGAGGCGTAGATCCCCTCGATGCCATTCCCTGCACTGGAGTACTATGCTGCGACAGCTCACCAGTTTTTGGAGTTTCCGCATTGTTGGACCTGGCGCTCCTGGGAGTCGTCTTGGACGCCACTGGTGGACGTCTACCAAGGATTGTCAGCGGAGGTATATGATCCGCTGGGCTGATAGCAGCTGCCCAAGGGTTATTTGAAGGTTCCTCAACCGCACGTGTTCTGCTCTCACTCCTCCTCTCCCGAATACTCTTTGGCTCACCCCTCACCGCCCGAGTTCTGGTTAAGCCTGTGGAGTTTCCTCCCGAGTTCCCCCCCGAGTTGGAGCCTGAATTGGAGGATTCGGGAGCACCAATACCCGACCCACTACTCGAGGTATCCATGTGAAGTCCTCTATCTGGGGACTTTCCTCTTGATGAACTATCCTCGTCGACCCAGCCAGCAGGGGTTGGCGGGACCGGGCCCAGATTGGACATCGAGCCTAGAATGGAAGAATGACCTGGTCGTCTCGTAGGAGGAGACACTACAGGATCCGGTCCAGGATGTTCTAGTGAGCGATTCATGCTCTGAGACCTGGATTGTGGAGGCGGATTCGGGGGAGGAGGGGGTAGCGGCATCCCAGGCTCCCACCTCGACGTTGATGAGCCTCGCGATCGTGAGGATGACGGCGTGTCTATAGCCCCGGTTGAAACTGCTCTGCGCGATGCAGGGGGCCGCGACCCCGCGTCCATTGAACGGGTGTCCTCATACTGTTGCGCTTCGAGAGAGACTGCCTGAGGTCGCATCGAGTTGGGTACATACTCCCGGTTGAGCTCTGACACAAGGAGAGGCGAGTCCGGCGCAGGTCTTCCATTGAATGAAGAAGCACTGTAGAAATGGATAGACTGGGGTCTGTTTTGCCTCAGGCGGGTTGGGGGAGGAGGCGGGGGATGAAAGACAGCATTTGAAGGTGGCTCTGGAGACGAACGGTACATGTTTGTGGGAGCAAAGACTGCATTAGAGGATGCTTCTGGGGATGAGCGATATACATTTGCAGGGCTCGCTCTGGCAGCGGGAGAGGGAATGACGCCGGAGGGTTCATCGGTAGGTGCTGGACGCTGGCTCCGCGGTGGGGAATAAGGGGGTGGTGCAGGCGACACTGCTGGAAATATGTTAGTCGCAGGCCATGGATGATCGTAGTAACAATTGACCTGACCTTCTGGGTCATGAAGCTGTGGTCTGGGGTATTGACCGCCATGATCCGGGTGGACACCTTGAGGTGAGGCCCATTGCTGAGGGTTGTACTGCCTGACAGCGCTCACGGGTGTATACGCCTGCGGATTGTAGCCAAATGGTGTACTCAGGGAATTGTGAGAGACGGCTGAGATTGGAGTCGTCAGAGGCAGAGACTGATGATTGTTATTGATGGAGGTCGAGAGAGGATCTAAATCTAATCGACGACGAGCTGCTTGATCCCTGAATGCACTCATTGTCGCGTCTTGGCAATCGCAGCAAATCCTACCGTGTCGCGATAGGGTCCTCCGTGCTGAGCGCTCCCGACTTCCTTCTTGAGGCGACAGCTTCGCCCCGAAGTCATCTGGAGGGGGGAAGGATGGAGAAAAGCTTGAGGCTCATCGTGGAGACGGAGGGAGAGAGGCCGGACCTCTCCCTTATGGCCTCTTGTCGAGTTGTCCGTGAGGCCCATGTCGGCTTGCAGCAGCAGGCGGCGTGGTGGTGGTGCTCGGCGAGTGAAGCTGGGGCACGGTCGATGGATCCAAAAATGGCACACCCCACGATTGGCCCGCTCTCCCATGTGCAGCTTAACCTTGTTTTCTGAACCCGGCTCACAGCGCAATGCAGCCAATGAGCGGACCCGCAGCTTTGCAGGTCTGCAGCTGGGCGCTTACAATCCTCATACCACTCGATATGCGCACCGGGACTTTTGTTATAGACGGCAATAAATAGACCGTATCAACGGGAATTGCGCTTGTGGACGGAGTAAAGGAAGAATGTCCTGGCAGAGGCCTTGCTCTTGGAGACGAGATGGGGCGAGTTATATGTAGGGAGATATAGGTAGGGTTCCCATATATGCCGTCGAGGACTGCCTCGAGTCGTAAACAAATTCAAGATCTCGACATGTAGGCACCGAGAACCACCTGTTGCACAGAGAAAACTAAAATAGCAGCATAATACGTAGCACGGTTCCAGCAACATGCACCCGGATTACGGTGTAGGGCCCAGGCACAGCGCCACAGGTGTGCTATGCCGTTTATATTTGAATCTCGCATATGGAAAGGTTGCTGAGTCGAGATTCTCAAGATGCATTGTTTGACTGGGCGTTCTACCATCATAGTTCTCCTAGCTGCCTCACTGACTTGCAACACTTGCTCAATCCTCAACCAGTATTCGGCGACGTTATTCCAACTACCAAGGAAGGCTCGGCCTTATAATTGAAAGATGATCTTCAAGCTTCAATATCCACGTTTTCCGTGGATAGAAATCGGGGGTTTGATTTCAATTCTTGTAGTATGCTGGCTCCCGTTAGACATTCCCAATCTTGTCTCAAGTCCAGGTCTTCGTACATAGTATACAACATCGTGCCGTCGTCGTCTGTCTGCCTTCTACCTAGACGATCCGACCCAGCGATCCCCTCGTGTCTTCTGGCATCTCTCCCCCAGCTCCCACAACCTCCGTCTAGGAGCCCAAAACCATCACAGCTCCCAAACGCCATTCCCAGGTACACTCTGCATTCCCGTGCCAAGTTATCATTTTTGGTTCCCGTTGTTGCCATCTCCCTCCCCTGAGCCAGCGTATGAGAACTCCTTTGGTAGATCCATGCCGACTCTCCTGGCGGTCAGACGCACCCTCTCCTCCTCATCCATATTCATGCCCGGATTATATCTCTCTAACAACGTGGCATACATCCTCTGTGCCTTCACATACTGGAGGAACTGATCCGCGTGCTCGATCGGGGTGCTCGCATCCGAGGCGATGGTCTCGCGGATGCGGGTTTGGAGCGGAGTTCGCGAGGTTGGGGAAAGTGGTCGAGAGGGGAGTTCCCGCAGGAAAGAGCGGTAGATAGACCGGAGCTTCGCAGGCGTTGTCATTGTGAATTGTGAGGGTGATTGGAGTGGTGGTTGGATGTTGGATGAGCTTTGCTGTCGGGGAGCTGTGGATGATCGGCGCTAAATATAAATTATTTTGGAAATTTCCGTTATCAGCCAGGCGATGTTCTCTTGAGTCTCTCCGGTATCACAACGGTTCGTGAGAGAGCGACGCATTATTAACTCAATGTTGGCGTCTGGGAAGCTGCAGCCATGCCTTCGTACACGATGTATTCCATATTATTCTGGAAGGAATCTATATAGGAGCCTTTCGACGGCTGCCAACGCTCAACCACCATCCTCTCCCAAGCCTCGCGCCCATCTCAAGATTCCTGCCTCCTCTCTCTCTTACCACTGGGATACACTCCCTCCCACGCCCGAACAACTCAAACATGCAGCGAAGTTCTTTCAAAAAGAACCTCCCATATTTCTGTGGTCGGCGCCAAAATTCAAGACGATGGACTGGGGGGACAGTCCCGAAGTCTGCTTCCTGGGCCGCTCCAACGTCGGGAAATCGTCTCTGCTGAACGCACTCCTCTGCAAGAAGATCGCACACACGAGTTCGAAGCCCGGGCGGACGAGGGCCATGAACGCTTTCGCGGTCGGCGGCTCCGAGGACAACGGCAAGAATCGGCTCGTGGTCCTAGACATGCCGGGCTACGGGAAGGGCGGCAGAGCCGAATGGGGAACGCAGATCTTGAAATATCTAGGGCAGAGGAAGGAGTTGAAGAGGGCTTTCCTCCTCGTGGATGCGGAGCATGGGATTAAGGAGACGGATCGTCAGCTCATTGATTTGTTCAAGGAGAAGGAGGTGCCGTATCAGATTGTCCTGTCCAAGGTGGATAGGGTGCTCTTTGATGGAAGTAGGACCCCGAGTCAAGGAGCGCTGGAATCTAGATTCTCGCAGTTGCGGAGGACGATGGAGAGTGTGAAAGAGCTGGTGCAGCCGGATTCAGAGGAGGATGGAGGGGCGGTGGGGGAGGTTATCGCATGCAGCTCGGAGAAGTGGATTGAGGGGAAGAGGATGGGCATTGATGCTGTGAGGTTTGCCATGCTCCAAGCTGCGGGGCTGGAGTTGCGGCCGAAGGTCAAGTTGGCCGCACCTGTGGAGATTGTTCCTTACGAAGAGATTTTCGGGATGGGGAAGTCAGGCGGCTGAGGGGGTGGACATGACTGAAGATACATGAAGATATAAAACCAGGGGAATCATCCATATGAAGCTTCGAGGCAGGGTCAGCCCCGAAGCGTTGAAGAGGCTTAGATCTTCTGGATAAAGAGGATGAGAGTTAGTCACGCTTCAGGGACAAGGTCAAGCATGGCCGATCTAAGGAAGAACCGTGGAAGATTCTGTTGCAGGACGGACGCGGATGGATGGATAAAGTTGAGAACAGGTTGAGTTGTTACTAGATGAACTGTCAACAACAGCTGTCAATTGGAATCTCTCCATGGCTTATTCCTCATTGTCCGTGAGTGCCGCTGAGAGATAGTTATTCAACGCCAATGCCATATATCAATTATATCATAATCATATCAAATCTCCCGTCCCCCTGTCGTGGTTCTGAGGCCGCCTGGTCACGGCTAATTTAAATCCACAGGCGAAGAACCAGGGCTTGGCGCGAAGTTTGCGGGTTGAAGCGTCATCATCGCCTCTCTCTAACCCTCTAACCTCCAAGCGGCATCCGGGCCACGTCTTGTCTCGTCGCATAATCAGCAGTTAACCATGAGATCTTATGCCTAATTCCAACATCCATTAAGACACTCTTTTCACTTTCACCCCCAGATTGATTCACCTCGTCGCTGCTTTCCTCGGTCAAGCAACCGCGGGAAAACGCCTAAGCATCTCGGCGCAATCTCTCTCTCTCTCTCGGGCGACGACACGACGCAGTTTGCCCCAGCCTTTCCCTTCCACTCGCTGCGTATCATATCACACGACTGGAGAGAGCTCCTGCGCCTGAAAGGAGCTGCACAGCTACCGAGGCATACGCTGCACCCTCTATCTCTCCATCTCCTAGCACCATCCCGACCGGGTCCTCACTGCAACCATGTCGAAGGTCATAAGAAGTGTCAAGAATGTCACGAAGGGTTATTCAAGCGTCCAGGTCAAGGTCCGGAATGGTACGGATGCCGTGGATCCGCCCCTTGATCATGAGCTGATTCTCCATAGCGACCAGTAATGACCCATGGGGTCCAACCGGGACAGAGATGAGCGAGATCGCACAGATGACCTTCAACTCGTACGCAAGAGCGCTTCTCCCGCAAGTGGGCCAAATCTAATAATGACTGGGTTGCAGATCGAACGAGTTCTATGAGATTATGGACATGCTGGACAAGCGCCTGAACGACAAGGGCAAGAACTGGCGACATGTCTTGAAGGCTCTCAAGGTCCTGGATTACTGTCTTCACGAGGGCTCGGAATTAGTAGTCACTTGGGCAATGAAGAACATCTACATCATCAAGACATTGAGGGAATTCCAATACATCGATGAGGATGGCCGGGATGTTGGACAGAATGGTCAGAAATTTCTACCTCGGATCGAGGCGGGCATCGCTGACTCAATTTTTAGTTCGGGTCTCTGCAAAGGAATTGACCGCCTTAATCTTGGATGAGGATAGGCTACGGAGCGAGCGCAGCGACCGAAGGAACTGGAAGTCCAGAGTCACTGGCATTGAAGAGTATGCCCGGCATCACGATGAACCCCGCCGACCGCGACCGCATCGGGCGCAGCGCACCGACGAGGAAGACGCTGAATACAGATTGGCTATCGAGGCTAGCAAATACCAAGAAGAGGAAGACAGGAAGAAGCGCCAGGGCAGAGGGGGCGAGCCAGTTGATGAGGATCTTGCTAAGGCCCTGAAGCTCAGCAGGGAGGAGGAAGAATTGCGGAGAAGAGAGTTGGAGGAGCAGAACGCCACGTCGTTGTTCGATGACGATCCAATTCAAGTCGCGCAACCCACCGGCTTCAATCAGGGGTACCAACAACAGCCAGCCGTGGACTGGTCGGGCAACCCCGTGGACCAAAGTCTGCAGCAGCAACTGACAGGCTACATGAACTCCTACAATACCGGCTTCCAGCCTCAGCAGACTGGCTTCCAACCACAGCAAACCGGCTATCCCAATGGCTACCCCAACGGCTATTCCAATGGCTTCGACTCCCAGCCCACTGCTGGCTTTGACCCCTACGGAGCGCAACAACAGCAGCAATTCCAGCAGCAACAGACTCTACAGCCACAGCAGACTTACCAGCCGCAACAGAGTTTCCAACAGCAACAGACCGGCTACAATCCCTATGGTGCGCAAAGTCCAGGTGCATATCAGCAACCTGAGCCGGTGATCCCGGCTGGTACAAACAACCCTTGGGCCACCAACAATCAACAAGCGCAGGCACTTAAGCCTACTCCAACAGGATCTAACAACCCATTCGCGACCTCTTTCCAGCGCCCCGCCTCGACTCCAGCTAAGCCAACACTTGCAACTCTTCAAGAGCAGAAGACGATGACCAACTTCAATAACAACTCTTCCTTCAACCCTATAACATCATTCACACCACCAAAAGACCCGAACTCCCATGAAGCAAAATTGAACGCTCTGCTGGCCAGTGGAGGAGATGGGTTGGATACCTTCGGTAACACTGGTAATCTCCGTATTCCGGCACAGCACACTGCTCCTGGCACCTTCGTCAACAGTGCTGGATTAGGTTTAGGAAGAATCCACGAGCAACACACTGGCAACAACCCCTTCCTAAATGGCCAGTTTACTGGCATGCCTCAAACTACTTACGGTGGAACTTCCGGACACCAAATCCCAGCTGCAACAGGTCCAGCAGGCATGTCCAATGGCTTTGGTGGCGGATATGGCGCCCAGCAGTCTAATAATCCGTTCGGCGCAAAGCCGCAGCAAAGCCAGGGCCAAGACTTGATACAATTCTAGGGGACTCAGGTGGTTAAGGGTGGTATCAGGGATACACTCCATTCGTTGCATTTCCTTGTGGGCACTTGAACCAAGCACACTCGTTTTTCCTTGCAGGCGTGTAAATGATGTATTTTGTTGTGGTTTTGAAGGCATGATAAGTCATGCTGGATCTGGCTTGGGGCTTCTATTCTCGTTGTTTTAGATTGAGTGGTGAACCAATTCACGAGCGCCTGGCACACACCGCCTTTATATATGTCGAGTATGGACTACTACGTGATATAAATGACAGATACCCGTACACAGAACCTCCGTCCCACTTGCTACGCCTGGACTCCTTCGCTTTCCTTTGATGAGAATAACCAATCACGTGAACTAGCGCCAGATCCGACTCCTTCCCCTTTTTCCTACTCCTGATTTGATGCTGGTTTCGCGCAACCCACCCACATGCCAAACCATACTGACCGTTAAAGGGAGGTCCAGTCCAACTCATCCCATGCAAATCCCAACAAACTCATCCCTACCCACTCCCCCTTTGCCCTCTAGATCGAACTCCTCAATCATAGCCACTAGCTCGTCTTCCTCTAGGCCCTCCCCAAGTTCTCTCGCCACCCTCCTCAAATCCTCCAAGCTGATCATGCCCTTGTTATCCGTATCAAAGAGGGCGAATGCCCTCAAAATCTCATCTCTAGGATCCCGTTGACTGATTAACGTCGCAGCTATTGTCTGGAAAGCCGGCAGCGTGAGTAATAAGCGGCCTGGAGAGACGGGAGCTGAGAGCGCGTGCCGCGAAGATTGTACTTGTGGACCCTGTTGCTGCTGGGAATCGGGAGGTATGCCGTGTGTCGTAAGGAGGTTCAGAAGTTCGCCCTTTGGGAGGTCGAAACCGAGGGCCTTGAGCGCGACTTTGAATTCGTGGTAGTCTATCCTCTGATCTTTGTCCAGATCGAAAAGCGCAAACTATACCACCCCCCTCTGGTCAGCCTCTCCTTGTTCTTTCCTTGCGCTTGCGCTTTTCACAGAAGGGGGGAACATACCGCTTCGTTGACTTCGTCTCGTTGCTCGTCGGTTAATGAGTTCAAGGGATTCGAAGAGCCGGCTGCGACTTGGGATTGCGCTTCTCGCTCTCGCTGCGCGCGCTCGCGCTCTTGCCTCTCGCGCTCCAGGCGCGCTGCTTCTCGAGTCGAAGACGCGCCAAAGGTGCTGGCGGTGTTGCGCTCGGGCAGTTTGCCATGCAGTGTGCTGGCGTAGGGTCTCGTGGGGAAAGAGGGGTGGGATTGTGCGGATGCCATTGAGCGCGACTATTTCCCCGGTTTGGGGGGGGTTGAGATTAAAAGCTGGTAATGACTGCAGAAGATGGAACAGAATGGCAGCAAAGGCTGATTTGCGCGTCGGGGGCCAATTAATGTTGGAATGAGGGAGCTGGATGCTGGGGCGTGTTTTCTGGAGAACTTCGCTTAGTCATCGGGGGCGAACTGAGATCTCTACGGAGACAGAAGAAGGATGCCCAAGGCCCGGAGAGCAGCCAGCCGAGTCATAACTGAGATTCCTTGTCCAGCGCACAGCCAACGAATTCTCTCCGGCGGCAAGCATTTCTGAACAAAGGCTGAATGCTGCACAATGGGGAACCGTGATTGATTGATGTATCCTTGTTTATGCCGTGGTATCCGCAAGGCATCAGCCATGCGCAGTGGCTCCCGGCGTATTTTGAGTCACTCAGTAAAGGCGCAACACTTGATTGGTCCGCGCAGCAGACTAAGCGAGCTCTTTCTTTGAACAGCCCAAGGCGAACTTCTCAAGGGCGCGTTGTTCAAGCATACAACAAGCTTCTTGTCAACCACCTCCTCGATCTACCTCAACCATAAATTCATCCTCGCCCTCGAGGCTGAGACTTTTCGTCACTCTCCTGCCCTCTCCAATGTATGTGCGATCCCGCTGCTGCTGAGCGCGAGCCTTTACTTTTTCGTCGCGCGTTTCCCGCGTCACCTTTGTACAAGCTCGACGACATCTCAGATCCTGCACGCCTTCGCAACCTTCCGAAACCGCCTCCTCCCTTGCCAGCAGCGTAATCACGATGTCCGGCTTTGGAGGCTTTGGCGGCTTCGGCCAGAATAACAATCAACAGCAGAGCACTCCTTTCGGTGGATTTGGGTCAACAACAAACACGAATACTGGTAGGTCAATCTCCTATTCAAGCCCCCTCCCTCCCTCCCATCTTGTCTCGCGCACGGCGCCTGCCTCCTCAGGACCGGAAGACTATGGGACACAGCATGAATCCATAGCTTACGAGTATCTTCTTCGCTCGGTACAGGATTTGGCTCTACAGGCAATACTGGCTTCGGAAGCACAAACACTACCGGTGGTGGGCTCTTTGGCGGTGGTTCTACCGGCTTCGGCAGCTCTGGAGGTATGTCGACCACGCTTTGTTGTCGTAATGGATCCTTCTGTGTACCATGTTCCATGGTTTTGTCCTATATAGCGCCAGTCTTCTCAGCGCGGTGGCGGCTTGTCTTCTTCCCAGGTCTCTCCTGCAGCAACCATGGATAAATCGATTCATGCACCAGGTGGCGTGTCCGATCTGGATATGGGAGCACTTGATATGGGATCACGATCACTAACATTATCTCGACTAGGTTTCGGTAATACGCAAAATAATGCCTTCGGTGCAAAGCCAGGTGGATTTGGTAGCACAACTGCAACCACCGGCGGCGGATTATTTGGCAGTGGTACGGCCACATCAGGGTCCACTGGTTTCGGTGGATTTGGTTCGAGCACCCCTGCTGCTTCGTCGACAGGCTTTGGCGCAGGAAATAGTGGTGGTTTGTTTGGAGGTAATAAGACTGGTTTTGGTACGGGCACGACGAACACGTCAAACCCATTCGGCGGCGGTACGTCGACTCCGTTCGGAGCCTCGACCACAGGCGCGTTCGGAGCTCCAGCTTCCACAGCTTTAGGAGCAAATACTGGAGAATGCCAGGGCACTGGAGCCGTTCCATTCCAGCCTTTCGTCGAGAAGGAGCCCAACAGCACCAGCAATCAACAGAACGCTTTCCAGAGCATATGCTTCCAACAACCATACCAGAAGTTCTCCCCTGAAGAGCTCCGATTAGCGGACTACGCGCAAGGTCGCAGATATGGTAACCAAAGTAACCAACCAGGTGCTTTTGGCAGCACCAACTTTGGATCTTTCGGTTCTACGAATCAAACCAGTACTGGATTCGGCGCAACCAACACTGGGACAGGTTCGAATCTATTCGGTGGTGGATCAACGGGCACTGGATTTGGTACCTCCCAGCCACAGACATCTGCATTTGGAGCAAATACCGCTACAAGTGGAGGACTCTTTGGACAGAAGCCTGCAACTGGTGGCTTGTTCGGCGGTCAGGCACAAAATCAAACTTCTGGTGGTCTTTTTGGAAGCGGGTCAACAGGATTTGGTTCTACAAATACTGGAGGATTCGGCTCAAACACTGGGACCACAGGCTCGTCGCTCTTCGGTGCCAACAATGCGGCCAAGCCTGCTTTCAGCTTCGGAACTTCAACGCCGGCCTCTACCGGTACGGCTTTCGGATCAACACCTGCGACTGGGGGCTTTGGCAGTGGGGGCTTGTTTGGAGGAGGACAGCAACAGAACACATCAACCCCTTTTGGTACACAGCAGCAACAACAGCAACCAGCTACGAACAATCTATTTGGTAGTGGCTTTGGCAGCACCTCTCAACCTGCTTCTGGATCATCTCTCTTTGGTAATAACAACAACCAACAGAAACCTGCTGGTGGGCTTTTCGGAACACCTGCTGCGACAGGAACTGGCTTATTTGGTAGTTCACAACCAGCAGCCAATACGACTAACCCCTTTGGGGCTTCCACCAACACGCAGAACACCGGTGGTCTATTCGGTAATGCCGCCAAGCCAGCTACCACTGGGACAAATCTATTTGGAACTCCTAGCAATACTCAAACAAATACTGGTGGAAGTCTCTTTAGCGGATTTGGTAGTTCAAACCAGAATCAGCAACAACAGCAGCAGAATACCGGTAGTCTTTTCAGTGGTCTCGGTAGCAGCAACCAACAGAAGACGTCGTTATTCTCTCAGCCCCAGCAGCAAACCGGTGGTACCAGTCTCTTTGGTCAAAATACTGGAACTCAACAACAAGGAGGGAGCTTATTTGGTGGCCTTGGCAGCTCCCAACAGCAACAGCCGCAGCAGCAGCAGCAGCCCCAAAACTCCCTCTTCGGTGGTGGTGGTAGCTCCTCTCTCTTTGGAGGGTCGCAGCAAAACCAGCAGCAACCCCAGTCTCTCACAGCCAGCATCAACGACAATGCAGCGTTTGGCAATGCGTCTCTGTTCTCTAGTCTCGGATCGGCGCAAGTCAATAACCCTGGTCCGCTTGCGACACCGCTGTCTAGTAGTGCCAAGCAGAAAAAGGCTGCGGCGCTTCCTATGTACAAGTTGAACTCTGCTTCTACAACTCGTTTCGTTACTCCATCCAAGCGAGGTTTCGGGTTTTCTTACAGCAATTACGGTACTCCTGGTAGTGCTTCAAGTACATCCAGCACTCCGGGATTCAACGGTAGCTTGCTGGGTAGTAGCATGAACAGATCACTAAGCAAGAGTGTATCCGCCAATAGCCTTCGCCGAAGCTTCAATTCTGAGGATAGCATTCTTGCTCCAGGCGCATTCTCTGCGAGCCCCAGCGCTAGGCATTACGGCAGTACTGGAAGCATGAAGAAATTGGTCATCAATAGGAACCTTCGCTCAGATCTCTTCTTACCACCGAAAGAACAGAACCAGCAGCTCCCTGCCAGTCCCAATGGCAATGGTATTCTCAAGAAGCGGGTTTCCTTTGACTCTAATACTTTAGGTCCCGCTAATGGCACCAGCCCCCTAAAGCAGGTACAAAACGGTGCAACCCCCAGTTCGGAAGAGTTAGGCTACATGCGACCTCGACCTACAACTAATGGCACAAACGGCACTACTTCGCCACCTGAGATGGAACAAGTCAGGAACAATGAGCTCGCCATCGTTCATGAGGAAGAAGCAACAAATTCAACCACCCAGAAGCCTTCTGCGCCCATTAGTCTCGAGGATCAGGAACCTGGACAGTACTGGATGAAGCCTACCAAGGCAGAAATTGAGAACATGACCCGAGATGAACGCCGCGCCGTTTCCAACTTTACCGTCGGCCGTGAGGGAGTTGGCCATGTTACTTTCTCTACCGTCGACCTTAGAGACATCAATCTCGATGAGCTCTTCGACAACATTGTTGTTCTGACTGTTCGATCAGCCACCGTCTATCCGAATGCTGCCAAGAAGCCACCGAGGGGCAAAGGTCTCAATGTTCCATCAACCATCTCGTTACAGAACTCCTGGCCTCGAGGCAAGGATAAGCGAACACCCCTTGGTGAAAAGGCGGGCCCAAGACTCATGAAGCACATTGATCGTCTACAGAAGGTTCCCGATACCAAATTTGTTAGCTACGACAAGGATACCGGAGTTTGGACTTTCAAAGTTGAACATTTCACGACGTATAGTTTGGATCTCGATGAAGATGAGACTGATGGTGAAGAAGTGAGCGAACTTGGCCAAAGCACCCTTAGCGCTCCACCAGATACTCCCACACCTAAGTCTCGCACACCCCAGCCGCGAAGCTTCGATGAGACTTTTTCGTCTGTGTCTCAAGTCACCCAAACGGAATCTGACCCGGATGATACATTTCAATTCCGAAAGAAGAAGATTCTCCCTGGCGCATTTGATGGCCAGGAGGTCTTTGATGAGGAAGTGGAAATGGAAGAGGATGAGGACCAGGACCAGCAGTCTTTTTTAGATGAGCGCTCCGTGGGTTCGCAATCTGAAAATGGCGTCGAAGAGCCAATGGACCAAGACGACGTCTTTGTAGATAACGAATCTGTCAGTATTGTGGATCAAGAGATGGCGGGCTCTTTTCCACAGGCTGACTACACCACGGAGCACGATGACAACTCGCAGGATGATGAGAGCATGGACGCTGTGGAGGATACACCTGGAGGAATTTTGAGGGCCAGAATGAGAGCACTGAAAAATTTTGAATCGCCGGCGAAGCGGAAATTTGCGACTGGTAATGACTGGACGAGTACCCTTAAGACTACGATTAGTCCCCAAAAGCAGGACCGCGCTTTACTCAAGAGTTTGATTGATCTTCACGACAACGATTCTCGACGCGACGACGAACCGACACCTGTTGCAAGAAGCAGAGTCGTCTCTGATGGACGTGGCTTTGCTACCAGCATTGATTTGATGAATTCGTTATTCGGCCAGACAAAGAGCCCAGTTAAGCCTGCAAAACTTACTGCAAAGCCCAAGGGTTTCGAGGTTGGTGTTCCCTCCTGAATTTGATGCATCTATTTGGGGTTGAAGAGGGGCCGTTCGTTGCGCCCACGCATGTACGTAGAAAACAATGTAATCATTTGCTAAAATTTTCGTGTTATAGTGGCCCTATGTGAAAAGATCCAAGACTGGCGATGATGATATGTCTAACATGACCGAGTCAGACCGCGCCTTCCACGAGTCCATGAGACCAACTTGGGGTCCGGACGGAACACTGGTCTACGCCGTCACCTCAAATCCGCAGCCATTCGGCAAATCATCTCGTAGAGCGCGTGAGAGGGATGGTTTACTCACAATTCAGAAGGGAGGCGTGGTCTCCGAGAGCAGAGACGTAAGATTTGCTAAGTTCTCGAACGAGGTATGATTTCTATCTGAACACTGCGTGCATATCAAGTCTAATTCCAAGCAGGCTGCCGCACAGGCACTGAAGAAGCACATCAGCTTGACAGTTATTGATATTATCGATGGTGTTCCCCTTGCGACACTTGGTCGATCTTTCTCTTTCTCAGATTTCGTTGATAACCAAGCCAGTCAGAACCCAGCTGCTACACACGAGAAGCTTGTTTGGCAGCTTGCCAGTGTCCTCTTCGATCAAATTAAGGTCCCTAAAGAACTTGAGCAGTTTCCTAATGCGGCCAACCGCTTGCGCAAAGATAAATTGTCAGCTTTTTGGCAAAAGCTGGTTGACCAAGCTACCACCCAACAGATCTCCATGGCTAGATCAGCCGAGGAGAAAGCAATCGCGGCTTTGTCAGGCCATAGGATCCCGGATGCCTGTGCGCATCTTATCAATGGCAAGGATTTTCACCTTGCAACACTCGTTGCTCAAATTGGGGCAAGCGAAAGCATGAAGAAGGATATTCGAGAGCAACTCAGCGACTGGCAAAAATCTCGGGTCCTGTCAGAATTTAGCCAACCGATCAGAGCCCTCTATGAGGTTCTTGCTGGTAATGTCTGTGTCTGCGAAGGATCCAAGGGAGCGCCGATCGAAGATCGCATTGAGTCGTTCGTCATTTCAAAACGATTCGGGCTCGATTGGCGACAGGCTTTCGGTATGAGATTATGGTATGGCATCTTGGCTGGGGAGAACATCGAAGTTGCCGTTCAGAAATTCGCGGATGACCTTGCACAAGATCTGGAGACCTCTCGACCCCACGCTTGGTATGTTGAGCAGAAGATACCACCGTTGTGGGAGGATGAAAAGCTCGGAGAACGTGAAGATTTGCTCTGGGGTCTTCTGAGACTCTATACCTTCCCGGACTCGGATCTTGAAGCTATCATTCGTCCGGAGAATTCCCAATTATCTCCCCTTGACGCCCGCCTCTCCTGGCAACTTAGCCGCACTCTCACCACATACGGCGGGATTGGCTACTCGGAAGATGCCGCCGATAAATCAGATGAAGTTACTTTATCCTTTGCCTCACAACTCACTAGTGAGGGCAGTTGGCTAGAGGCTATCTTCGTCCTCCTTCATCTTTCATCTGCTGATGCTAGAGCAAAGTCCATTCAGAATCATCTCGCCTGCCATGCTGGCCGTATAGGGTCAGAGGACAGTGAGAGTTTCACAGTGTTGACACAGGATTTCAAGATCCCTGCGCCATGGATCTGGGAGGCCAAGGCGCTCTACATGCGAAGCGTGAAAAAGGATCCCAGAGGAGAGGTTGAGTGCCTTATCAGAGCCGGCTCCTTCGAGGAGGCCCACCGCACTTTCGCCAAGGATGTCGCACCCAAGGCCGTTGTGGAACGCGATTATGATACTCTGCATGCACTGCTGAGTGGCTTCCGAGGCAAGGAAAATATTATCTCAGAGTGGCGCCTGGGCGGAGAGATATATCTCGATTTCCTCTATTTGCTAGATTGTCAGCAGAAAGGAAGAGCCGTCGACTATTCGGTTCTTGACCGATTGCTAGCCGGACTCCCTGCTGTGGTTGAGGAGTCGCGGCATCCGGATTTCATGGAGACTGTTGCGATCGAGACGATCAGCGAAGATGTCGCTAAGATGGTGGTTAATTTGGGAAAGAAGGGCGAGGTAAGTCTGTCCTGTACGTCTCAATTGGATGTCGCTAACATAACGTAGAAGGCCGATCTCCCCAAAGTCTTGAGACTGCCACTGACGGAGGACAAATACTTGAAACACACTGTCGAATTGAGTCTGAGATACTACCGGGATGTTATGGTAGGTGGACGATAAAACAGTTTGCCTTTGGAATCGCCATGTGGTGCGGCAAATGGAAGTAATAAATACCCAGGTATCTCGAGGAGGAAAATGGATGGGCGAGCAAGGAGGAAAAAAAGCCTTGGAACAAAAAAGAACTCTGCTTTGAATGGAAAAACTTGTAGAATAGCACTTGCATAGCATGGCGTAGCATAGCATCGTGGCATGAAATGGTTTACGATGATACTTCTTCAACCTTGAACTCCTGGTGAGGTTAGCATCACGTGATATGATACCCCTGATTCGGGGAGTTTTGTTGCATATCGCACCCTTGACAAGTCCACTGGTGTTGACCGGGGGTTTGAATCGCTGTGGGATTAGCATCACGTGATATGGTGTTCATGAGTACCTTACCTAGAAGGAATTTTTGTTGCAACATCGCACCGACGACAATCCTGGGAATGTTAAAAGGGTGTTTGGATGATAGTGAGATTAGCAGAGGAGTTAATTATTTTGCTGCATATCGCTTCCATGATGATTTGGGGGAGGGTTAACGTGTTGAGATGATCTCGATTCTCGGCTAAAGAACCTCCTACTTTGTTTCTCTCTGTTCCGCGTTTATTGAGATTAAGCATCTTCTAAAGTATCTAGACTACCTAGGTAGGTAGGTAGGTTCTCTAGAAATAGTACGATGACATTCGCTATCGGCTTTTCTGAAGGGATTGATTGATTGATTGATTGCTCCCCTTTTTAAATATTTAAATCTTTATACTGACTGAGTGTGTATCTGCAATCAAAAGAGTAATGGTTGGTCCTTCTAATCTTTCTGAGGTTGATGACCGTGGCTCCTATTCTATTGCTCAATGGTCGTGATATAGGTAGAATAGAGAGAATTCTTTCGTCTAAAGAGAGAGAGAGAGGGAGAGATGACATATTTCTAAAATTAAGGATGATTCTTATTCCCCTGAAATATCAGTCCGTTTTGATGCGTTGAAATGGTGCTGATCCATATACTCCATAATCGAATCCTGTTTTTTGTTTTTGCTCTCGTTAGCCCATGATCTCCCCTCCTCCTTTTCTTCCAACTCGTCAAGTTTTCGAAATACCTAGATTCAAACAAACAAAAAAAGAGACATATATGATAGCACATACCCAACTCTTACACAAATGCGGCACCCCCCAGCCATCAACTGAGTACCTCCTCCCATCCGTCTCGGTCCTCGGCCACTCCAGCGCCAAATCGCCCGCACACTGCAACGCCTGTCTCAAATAATCAAAACAGTGATTCACATGGTGATTCCTGCGATGCGCGACGGCGAACTCTTCAAGGTCGGGACTCTGGAAGGTGGCTTTGTCCAGGAGCGTCCAGTAGACGTTTCGGAGCATGCCGAGACAGTGCAGTTGGTGGAAAACGGCGACGCTATGGATTTCCCCGACAGAGGTGCTCTCGCCGGCTTGGAGGAGCGGGTGCGTTGAGGCGGATGGGGGCGTGAAGATGTAGCCGCGGCCGGGCTGGAGGGGGAAGGCGTTAGTTGAGATGGAAGTGAATGAGGGGAATTTGGGATGAGAGGGGAGGGGAAGGGAACGTAACTGGTAGGATAGCGTCCCAGGCGGCATTGGACTCGTTGGAGGAGGCGGCGGCGGCATAAATGGCGTGTTCTTCGAAGGTTATGGTTTCGATGGGCACTATATGTAATATATCAGATACCATCAAGCAGTCAATCACTCACTCACTCACTCATCCTCCCCAATTTGCCCACCCCCCTCAAAGAGAAATACACAAACAAACAGACAGACAGACAGATAGACACAAGTTACAACCCAACAAATCTCAAATTCCAAGAAAAAGAAATCACATACTCGCAGGCACCACCTCAGGATACAGCCCATCCTGCAACCTTCTTCCTCCCTCCCCACCACTCAATCTCAAAAACAAATACGTATTTCCCAGAAACGCGACACCCGCGAGCACCGCAAAGATAAATGCTAATAGCTTCGTCTTCCGGATGCTGAGGAGCTGGGTCTGTAGATGGAGATCCTCGGGCTCGTCGTGGCTGCTGCTGCTTCGCCAGAGGGGGGTGTATGTCTGTTTCATTGTTTGAGTGAGGGTTGGGGAATGAGAAGAGGAGGAGGAGGATGGAATGAAATGAGATGAGATGAATCTCCAGTCTCTCTCAACGACACGCTACGGGGAGCCTCTTTCTCGAGCGGTCAAGAATCACGAATCCAAGTCTCACATCTCTCTCGGAAGCGCTTTTCCTTACTCCCTGTCTCTATTCCGTCTCTCCCTCGTGCATCATAAGCCGTACATAAATCCAGATGCGCCGCTCGTAACATTGTTTCCGCCCCTGCCCTGTCAAACGCACATCGCAAGGATCTAGGATGTTTATAAAACCCCTGCTTATCGGTTGATTTCTAGCCGTGCAGTTTAGCGCATACAAGGATACTTCGTTCTTATTCCCGGTACGATCCGGGATCCGCTTTTTAAGCATGGGTGCAGGGGGTGTGCAGGGGTAAGAGGTGGGGCGGTACGAGGTGCGGATTTGGGAGGGCTTGATAGATGAATAGGCACGATATTGTGTGGGTTTTATGGGAGGAGGGAGTTTGGAAGGTTGGAATTTTTATTTTTAGTAGGCGAAAAGGAAAAGAAGAGAGACGTTGGTTTTCTTGGGGTCAGACATCTATTCTGATCTCTACTTGTTGAAATGGTTAGCGGGAGCTTCTAGCTACTCTCCCACCAATTCAACATTATCCACGCAGATAACTGCAAGATAAGATCATGAAAACATAAAAATTAAGACTATGTAGCTACGCACGGAGGATGAATCTCAACTGCGTCAAATAATCCCCAGCTTGCTGCGCAGCGGATCTACAAAGTTCGCCATGCCCCATTCCTCATAGGGCATGCATTTTGGCCATTTGACATGCACCAGCGTGTGCAGCTCCTCGAAATCCCACCGCCGGTCCCGCACCACCTCCATACAATGACGCGTGTGGTCGAAGGCCAGGATGTTATCTGGCAGCGCCCGCCGCTCCAGCACCGCCGTCTGCATCATACGCCATGTGTACATGCAATGCGTGAAGTGCCAGTCCCAGGGCACATTGTAGCGGCGGGAGCCGCTAGAGACGACATCCCAGGAAGAGACGGCGGTACCGTTCGGGTCCTCGTAGAATTTCCATTCGCGCGCCGCCAGAAAGGACTCGACGATGTCTGGGTGGTAGCAGCCTGGCGTCTCCCAGGAAATGGTCAGGTAGTCGAATTTGCAGTCTAGGCTGCGGGCGGCGTCGGCGGAGTCGCCGCATTGTCTCACGGTGGTGGATGCGAATGGCGAGGGGGATGACCGCGGAGGTGGGGTCGAGAATTGCTTCTCCGAGTGTGCATGGAGAGGATAGAGGATGACGAAGAAGAGCTCTGAAACGAAGACAACGACCATAAGGAGGAGGATGAGGATCTTGAGAGTCTTGGACTGGGCTGGTGGATCTGAGAACTTGCTGGTCTCTTGTTTCGGTTCTTGCAAACCAGGGAAGGAGCCTTCTTCGTCTGAGATGACAGCGTACAGTTGCGGTTTCGAAAAGAAGCGGCTGGGGAGGCGAGAGAAGACTTTCTCGCTGAACCAAGAAGACATATCGATGAGCTGTTGAGGAAGAGCAAGAGAAGGGGCCATCTTGAAGGAATGGGGGTCTGCCCAACCAGAGGAGTCGTAAAGAATGATCAGAGGACTGACAAGAGCTGGGAAATGGAGGAAAGCATGACTTGGAAGTTGGAACTCCGCTAGGAATATGGACAGGAGAGATAAAATCAAGTGAAAGAAAGTGGCATGAAGTGAAGTGGGTGAGTTCTGGCCTCGACTGCAGCCGAGGTGTATACAGGACCCTGTACCGCAGGGGATACAGGGTTGTGGGGAAGAGTCCCTGTAGACTGTCGATAACACGATAATCAGCAGCTCGTTACGCTCACACCCCTCGTACGCCGAGCAGTGGCCTAGCCTTGACGACGGGACCTTCCACGACTGTCTCACTTACCTTAAGCTTAAAACCACTACTCCGGAAATAGCGGGCATGCAGGCGTGACAGCTGGCCTCGTGGAATTTGACTGCAGCCTTAGCGCTGTGGCCCTCGTCTTACGTGAAGGTGCTGTATAATGCGCTAGATGCACTCAGATGCACCCCGTTTTATCGGCCGTATCGTAATAATCACCTGCAGACGGCACGTCATGAACCGTGAATCGTGATAGACCGCCATCATTCAGCCCGTCTGACGTCTGCTTCATCTCCATCCTATCCCTGCTCTCCTCACCCGCTGCGCCTATACTCGAAGTAGAAGGTCTGTGTCTAGGTGAGCCGTCTGGAGACGGTCGAGATTCGAGGCAGAGCTGCATGCTGCCGATGCCGTTTTCCCCCGCAGCTACATCCACAATACGAGACGAAAAGGGTAGGTTATAATGGGTTCTGAATGATACAATCGAATGCTTTTTAGCTGTTTGCAGGGGCTTTGCTGTCTGGCGCACACGAGCGCGAGCCGTCCCACTAGGTAGCATCAATGCGTTAGGTGTAGGGTCTTCAGCCCCGCCACAGTCCACGTTCCGTGCCGCCCCTGGTAGATCATGGATGTGAATGCCTTCAAAATTGCAGAGGGGCTGGCATCTGGGTTTCGAGAAATACAGCGTACTGAGTATGCTGATCGTACACGCTTATAAGTGCACTGTGCGTAGGGCTTGCTGGGGCACCCTGCAAAGTTCCTGTATCTCTGTATCTCTGTATCTCTGCATCTCTGCTTGAATCCAGTACGCGGCGGGGCGGAAGAAGCGTACGGCGTATAGCGCCATGTAATACCAGTAAAATCAAATAGCATTATAGCCGTTCACTTATCGTAAATCATCTAATATATGTATAACAGAATAGACCGGATTCGATCGTCATGACATCCGATGCAGTCCGGTCTTCCGCGAGGCCCAGCATTTGGATCGTGTCTTGGAGGCTTGCCGAAAACGCCTCGGGCTTGCTCCCATTCTCTATAGTCAGAGGTCCAAAGTACTCTCGAAACCTCTCGTCGGGGCGCTTTCGTTGCCAATTCCACCAGAGTCGGTCAATCTGAGCATGATGTACATAGAATATCGGGTCTATAGATGCAGTTGAATTATGTTAGCCCATCCTTGAGATTGTAGATAGCTGGCAGATACCGTTTGGTGAAGCGTCAGTAGGCATCTCTCCGCCAATGCCATTGTGCACTGATTTATGCGGACCACTTTCCAGGCGCGACCTAAATTCCTCATATGTATTTGCGTTCTGTATGAGTTCGGAAATGATATCTGCCGTATAGTTAAATCCGTTCATGCCAGCGGTGAAGTTGCGTCTGAGGCAGTGCTGCGAAGGGTACTGCGGCGAGATATCCAGGAAATATCCGTCCTGAACGCAGTGAGAACTCGCGTCTCCGTTGCCGCCAAATCCTATCTGAGGTGACCATATGGGCGAATGCTCCGGCTGTGCGCTATCAAGTGTCCAGTCCCAGTACCTGCAAGTAGGTGGATTAGAATTGTCCGGATGGACACTCAATCGCCCTTGACTCACGGTAGATAATTATTATATCCGCACTCGCTCCGCAGTGTCTTCTCAAAAACATAAATAAAATATCGGTGCCAGGGTAGAGAAGGGGCAACGTTATGTGCTATGAATATCTGTGTTAACGAGCTTTCGATGTCTGGTGCTATATCTTCACCTACCTCCGTCGTACAACTTGATGTGGACGTATACGAAATCATCATACCGAGTGGTCGGCAGGCCTAGTCGAGAGGGGTTTTGTGTCAAGCATTTAACAGCCGTGAGGTATTGTTCCTGTTCCTCTGGATTAAGAGATCTCCATTCTCGGCGTAGAGCAGGGTTTTGACCTGTGATGACCCATCAGCTTTCAGCCAAGTTCTTCGAATAGACTTGTAGAGAGATCTCACAGCTATCTTGGGAAAATGCCAGGTTGGAGTAGGTTTGAGAATAAAGAACACGGAAAATCGCGACTGTTATAAGAAGAAGAGTCGTTATGAGAGAGAGTATGATGATTGTGTCTAGTCTGCTAGAATACTGGAGGGAGCTCTGGAGAGCCTCTTCGTCGGAAATTCCAGACTCCTTTGACAACAATACATCGCGATCATCGTCCAGAGCCTCCTCAAGGCTGTTGGGCCCCGAATAATGCATGATGTATATGGAGAAGAGATCGAGCGATGGGAGAGGAGACAGATACGACGCAGGGAGGTATGCTTATTAATAAGCACTACGGGCAGACTGTTTTATTGGACAATTCAAAATGCTTATAATATGGGTCCTGCACGGGATTTTTGAGACTGGGTCTTATATTTAGTCACGCGGGGAAGGCGGGATCTAGTGTGTTTTAAGTATCGCTTCGCACGAGCCAAATATTCGGTGCTCATCTTTCAGACTTCATTCTAAACTTATCGCTAGTATAGTAGAAACTTCATAAGCTACAACCATCGTATTCTTCCTCATCGGTCTCAAAATGCCACAGGAATCACAGCAAGTACTACCAAAATGCACGCCTTTATCCATCGTCGACTCATTCCTCGCCCCTCCGTCTTTCTCGCCCGAATTCCCAATGCTCGCATCTGAAGTCGATCCAGTTTGCAGAGTGCACAACGGGTTGCCTTAAATACGGGAGGGGCCGTGGTCCCCCGTTTAAGCGTAGGACTGGTGTCCACAGGCCACACTATCAGTATCCCGATCGCATGATTGGCGGGCGTAAGACTGGTGGGCAGTGTCGGGCTCAACCTCAACATCACGGGCATAGGACTGGTGTCCACAGGCCACACTATCAGTATCACGGTTGCATGATTGGCGAGCGTAAGACTGGTGAGCGGTGTCAGGCTCAACGTCGACATCGCGAGCATAGGATTGGTGAGCGGTATCAGGTTCAATCTCGATATCGCGGGCATAAGACTGGTGACCGCAAGCTACACTGTCAACATCCCGGTCGCATGATTGGCGGGCGTAAGACTGATGGGCAGTGTCGGGCTCAATCTCGATATCGCGGGCATAAGATTGGTGGGCAGTGTCGGGCTCGACCTCAAGGCCACGAGCGTAGGATTGGTGACCGCAGGCTACACTGTCAACGTCTCGGTCGCATGACTGGGGAGTAGGAGCAGCGCCAGTGACGGCAATCAGTGCTGGAAGCACAAGAAGAAGGGATTGGAAATGCATAATGGATGAGCGAGGAGCAAGTACTCTTGGAGAAAGCTAAACAGGGTGGGTAGATGCAATGCTCTGGGACTTCCAGGAGCACAGGATCGGCTTCTTTATATATCACACACTCTCTGCAACTATCTACTCAGCGGTGTGCTCTTTATTCCCGGGAGAAGTTACGCTCGCGGCTCCCCATTCTCTCTGTCGGTCTGGACCAAACAAGTGTGAAGGTACCCTTATTTCGTATATTACCTGTCGTCTCATTTTCCTCATCTTTTCCAGGGATTCTCATCACTAGCTCGAGCTTGCTAGAGACCACTTCGTACTTGACCCTCAGATCCCCTCCTACCTTCCATCTTTGGCCATATTCTGCCGGACAACTAGCTGTTGATACAGAATAAAACCAATCGGCGGCATGGGACTCTGCCGTCAGCTTCTATACGAAGTGCCTGAGCTGAAGTTATGCGGCCTATGCATCTGTATGCCACTGACGACGGGCTCGCCCTCGTGCTGCTACCAGCGCTAAATGATATCCAGCAGAAGCTTGTCCCCTGTACTATCCCTCCGGCTCAGACACCCCATACCGGTCCACTCCTCAATATCTCCTCGGAGCATCTGAGTAGTTTGAAGCCAGTTGAGTCGAGTGGCACCAGTAAATCTCCCTTGTTCAAGTAGCCTTGAAAAGTAGAGAGGTATAAGGTGTCCAAGGGAAGGATAGGAGAGACAATAAGCGATTCATTGGCAGGCTCTTGCAGTGCACTGGTATATCTGGACCCAAGCGAATCAAGTGTCAAACTGTCAATCGCACGTGGGCACTGGCATTCTGCATCGATCCTGGCACCTGCATGTTGCCCTTGCCCTTGCCCTTGCCCCCCGGCCATTATCTTAGATCCTTACCCTTGTACTTTTGAGCTGCACCCCTGATCCTTGCATCCCGCAGGACCCCGCCTCTAGTTTTATCTTATCGGCCTGCAGGTACTCTTACATCAGCTTGTGTGTCTGGATGCATCGATTCCACCATTCCAGCCCTAAAGAAGGAGGAGCAAATGGGATCCGGGGGACGAGAGTCACGAGATCTCTGAAAACGAGGAGATGGACCATTCCGGAGTAGTTGTCTTATACCTTACGGTCGTAAGACTCTATACGAAGTGATTGATGGTCGAGCCGGTCAATTGGTAGCCTCGTGGTCGAATCTGGCGGAAGAGGATAGGAGCATGACTTTTCAGGGCCATCCCCCAGGATGCTGCAAGAGGATACAGACCCTCTCGGCTGCGGCTGTAGGTGATAAGGTTCGTCGGCCCTTTTTTTTATTCCCGGCTGGGACCTCATCGACCCCGCCATTTCCGACCAGAATCAGGGGGTCAGAAGCTGTCCCTCCATTTTTCCTTGCCACTATCCATCTTTTTAGCAAATGTCTTTTGAGGTTGAAATCTTATGTCAACTTCAAACCTCAGTATGGAGAATAGAGACATATCCCGAGACGAGGCGACGACCGGATTCCTGAGCACGGAGACGAAAGCCTCCCAGATCGATGCGAAAGCCCCTCTACATCAACGATGGCCCTCTCCGCGAGTCTTCTATTCTACCCTCGCTATCCTGAGCATCGGAATCCTATTGCTGAGCGCCAAAATTCTCTCCATGAGATACCACAATCTGGAGAATGCAAATCTCTCGTCTCCGGCCCTCTTGGACATGAGCCCTTCCGAAGCCAGCCCCTGCGGTAATGACGCGAACACCGCTCGCAGCCTGGGCTGCAACTTCGACCCGCTCACCTTCGCCTGGCTGCCGCCGCAGTGCTACAATTATAACCTCACGGCCGAGTTCCTCCAGCTCCAAGACTGGCAGTGGTGGCGGCAGCGCGAGGATGGGTCGCGGCGCCAGCTATCGCTGATCAACGTCATGCAGGGCTCTGACGAGACCTTGTACGTGACTTGGGATTATCACCGCCAGCATTGCGCCTACCTGTGGCTGAAGATGCATCAGGCGATAATGGAGGGAGCGCCTATTGACGGCGTTGCCATGTTGGATATCATCACAGGTGTCTGCGATAGGGTACTGCGGTCGAAGAGGGACCTAAATGACACGAGCGTTCCGGGGTATATTCGGTATCCCTCGTGTAAGGTGTATTAGGAGTCTGCTGTTGGTTTGATGGGTTGGCTTTTATAGAGAATCTCAAAAGGCTTGTACATATCTTCCAAGGCCGAGCATGAGGGAACAAGAATTCTAATAAACTCTCCTTACCAGATGTCCCTGTATGGATTTCCTGTGACGAGAAATTCGAACTCATTCAGACGTCACGTACTATCGTGCACTGCAGAATTCAGAGCTTGGTTTCTCTCAATCCACAGTAGATTAAACCTAACAATAACACCTCCCAACCATCAAAAGAACCCCGCATTCCTCCCCAGACTACCAAAACCCTACACTCCCCTCCTAACCTCCTCGACCCTCTTCATCTGCTCACGCATAAACCCATCCAACGCCGATTTCTTCTTACACTCATGCGGGATCTGCATACCATCTACCTGAAACCTGCTCCCATCGCTCTCAGTCCTCTCCCACTCAATCGTCATATCCGCATGGCACTCCAGCGTCAAGCGGATATAATCCATACAATGGCGATTATGCGAATTCGCCATCTGCTCGCGGACTTCTTTCCGCAGATCCTCATCAATACGTCCATCCTGCTCATCCCGCTTCAAGATCCCTTCGAGAAGATTGAAATAGTCGCGCCGGATTATGGAGAGGCAGTGCAGCTGGTGGTAGAGTGCCACGGAATATACGTCCCCGTTTCCTTGGGGCGTGGATTCTCCCGGTGAGAGCGAGTAGCGCGTGGGTGATGGGATGAAAACGTAACCGCGCCCAAACTGAAATGCAGATTAGTTTATGTAGGAGCCGGGACTGGGGAGGAAACCCAAAAGAGACAAACCGGCATGATGGATTCCCAAGCATGTTCGCTCTCGGGCGTACGCAGGCCTGTAAATGTATAATTCCATTCAAAAGTTCGCATCTCAGTAGGGACTAAACTCCCCCAAAAAGAATAGAGTGTAAAGGTTAGCTAGTTTGACTTATCTATATATACAAGTAGTACCTTAGGTAGACGGTTTTGGGAACAGGATTGAAAAGCAGGACATACACTCCGGAATTGGCGTTTTATATAATCGCTCCACGCTCCCCGTTTCCCTGGCAAGACGGGCCATGACGAGGTATACCACGATAGCAGGGAGGATTCCCAAGAGACTTGAAAATAGAGGGAGCAGCAATAGTCGTCGTCGCGGCCGCAAGACCTTCTCGAATTCCTCGTCGGAAGGAGATCTGAGTAGGGAGTCTGTGGCTTTGATGTCTAGATCCATTGTCTCTCTCTCTCTGTCTCTCCTCTTTTGTTATTTTTTTTGAGGGGAGGGGAAAGCAAGCAACAGGCGTAAGAATGAATGAATGAATGAATGAATGAATGAAAGGGGGAAATGGCATATCGAGGACCTGCACGCAGCTTAGGCTACTAGGGGGAGCTATCACAGCGTGAGATCAGTGACTTACCTCCCCCCCCGGGTTCGAATCAACAAGGATCTTTTAATCTTTAACACACCGCCCCTCTGTCTGTCCCTGGCCCCTGTCATGGGCGTATGTCCCGACTCCTCTGTGCCGTAAATAGGTAGGTCTTCTTGTTTTCAGACAAGCTGTCTTCTTTTATGTATGCTTTTATCTAAGGTACATTCGGTTAGTGATCACCTACCTAGCTACCTTACCTTACCTTACGCTGCTTCCGCCCATTAATGCGCTAATGTACCCCTCTTGAAAGGGTGGTGAAGATATCATTGCGGAAGGGGGCCGGAAACCGATAACAGATAATAATTATAATAAGCCTACCTAGCTGAAAGAGCTAAATGGTAGTAGGGTTTTCCTCAGCTGAAGTAAGACTGTAAGATTCATGGTAATACGCTACCCTAATCAAGAAGCTCTGGATTTCATATGAGCTAGGATTACGTGGCGTATGGATATGCAGTATGGGGACAAGGTTGGCTCCGAGTTGGAGCGTTTGTAGAATGACTGAGAGCAAGTGTAAATGTAGATACTAGAAATTATGTGCTTTCACTTCCTCATTCCCTGTAGCTGGAGGATCGTGATTCATGTACGGTAAGCTATGGCAATAAACGGGATTTCTATCTATGAATCTATTTGCAGAATTATACCCTTCCCTCTCTCAAAAATTACTTATATTGAAGGTATATCATTTCCACTCACAGCATATGAGAAGGGCGAAGCTGCTTCACGTCAGTGCATGACCGGGACGTAATCTTGAGAAAGCCTTACCAAGCTCGGGGTGGAAGTTGGGATGCTTAATTAAATTATCATCGAAGCCGTCGAAGGAGTGTTCCGTTGCCCAGTTATGAATGCTGTCCCAATTCGCGCATTCATGCTCGATTTCGAAGTTGGGCCACGGTCGGTGGAACTGCGGCATCCAGTCGTAGGTCATGAGTACAACGTCGGCTTTGCACATGACGAATTGCCGGATGTTGTCAAGGCAGTGGTCTTCTCGAAGTTAATAACCGTGTCTTAGAGGTAAGGAGGCCCCGAAGGGGGGGGGTGTCCGTACCGACGTGTTGGCCCAGATTCTTCTCTTTTCCATTGTGCATGTCATAGTAGTCAGGATGAAGCATCTGTCGAACCCATCGCTATGGCACAGTGTCAGTTTATGATGGAGAGAATGGCTTGAAGAGATTCATACCAAGCAATGCAACTGGTGATAAACATCTATTTACAATCTGGTCAGATCCAGTCCAGCAAGGAATGTAACGCCAACCTACCTAGAGTTGCCATATAACCCGAGCCATCTAACAGTGGAACCGATGTTTTGTTAATCTTATCCAAATCCTCTTTTGAGACTCTTATGGCCGATGGCTCCAAAAGTTTATTCCAAGCTCTATCGAGCTCTCCTCGAGGTTCGCCTTTGTATGGGTTCGTGGTCTCGAGTGAGCCTTCGAATTTTCTTGTCTCCCATGTGATTGCTGACTGCGCAGGGCCTATCTGGTGAGCAGAGTAGAAGGAAAGATTGGATGCATAATATGTGAGCGCCACTTACTGTACAGCGCTTCGGTGCGTGGACGACAGGTTTGAAGAACGTTTTTGGGCCAGAAAGAAAAGATGATGGCTGTGTGGACTGTCAAGAGGGCCAGGTGTATGAGAGCAGCCTTGAAAAGGGAGCGAAATGCAGATCGCTTCTTGGGGCAAAAGACGGCATCAACACCATCATTTGAAATGCCCCCAACGGACTCTGGATCGCGGCCTTCAGAAGGAAGGAGTTTCTCGGTAGAAGACGTTGGATTCATGATGTACAGAGACAAAAGACGCAAAGAGTCAAAGAGGCAAAAGGCAAAGAATCAAAGACGGATAATCACTGATTCATTTCTCTATTGCTCTTGCAGATTACAACATCCAAGGGAGAAGAGAGGTGCAGCTCGACCGATGATAGACTGAGACTCTGAGAGAGAGAGAAAAAGCGGCCCGTTGAACCCGTCCATGACTCCTTGCAAGCCGTAGTTCAATACGAGCTTACATGCTCCGTAAGGGTTAGGTAGGTATGGTGAGGGGGTAAATCATGTGAGGGACTAGTCCAAAGAGGAATTAGAAGGGAAGCTTGACAAGCCGGAAAGATCATCGCCGCACGATCCACTTGGGGCGGGCGGGGGAGATCGCCTTGGGATCCACAGCAGGGGACCCTCGGTAATCACTAAAAGTAACCCTGGTCCCCTGCCGTACAGACTACTCCCTACAGGGCTCGTACTGGACGGAGATACGGCGTATGTCGTGAGCCTAACAGCACCTAGATTCTAATCCCGGTCCCCTTTGCGTCGGGCTCGATTCTAGACAACTCGAACCCTGGGAACCAGTGCTGTACTAAGACAGGACTGTAAGCACAGTAGCAGTCAGTACTCCAGGCCTGTAGGGTGCGGGCTTATCCTTATCTTTGCGGAGAAACACCCCAGGCACGACTCAGAAATACTGACGCCAACTGAGCTGCCTCCAATACGTCCTGCACAGGGCGGAATATCCGAGTACGAAGTTGCAAGAATGGAGGAGCTTCCCAGTTGAGTGATGGTTGATTCTCGATTTCTGACTGATCGATCCCTTCGAAAAAGCGGCCGGAGGGACGAATCAGCATTTTCGTCCCCCTCTCCTTCCTGTGCTCTCCGTCGTAGCCTGTCTTGGGATTGCAGACTTCTGACGCTCAATATTTCGAGGCTTGCTATGAAGGCATCCAGTAAGGGGACCAGCAATTACAAGCAGCTGGAGGATGAAGAGGCGCACGATGGCCTTCTCAAAGAGGGCCCTCTCAAAACCAGAGGTAGGAGGAACATGACATATCCAGAGGAGTCCTCGTCCCAGGCTAACTGCTGTATTCCAAGATTCCTCTTCGCCGTGGCTCCCCTCTCGTACCATCATCGTCGTGAATATCATCACTTTTGTTCTGTCGATGACATGTCTGCTGTTGTCAATCAGATTATACACCCAGTATGGTGATCGGAATGCTATTCTGAGATCCACCCTGTATTATTGTGAGGATACCTGTTACCAAACGTGGACCTGCACTCACAGATCAATCAGCACCGATCATCAAGAGCCATATACCCTTCGAAACCACCCGATTCACCAGCGCCCCCCTATCCGCAAAAAACGAGTCCATCTACCGTCAGCCACCCAGCCCCGAAGTAGACGCCGCATGGGATCGCCTCGCAGACATTGGCACGCACATCCTGAGCTCGGACGACATACGCAGCCTGGGAAAGGACCCCTCGAAGGTCGTTCTCCTGCCTGAAAGCTGGGGCCATGGGCCAGACGCACACCTTGCAACAATCGATGGAATCCACCTCGTGCATTGCCTCAACTCCATGCGCAAGAGTCTGTACTTCAATTTCGACTACTACCATCCCGGCCCTCTGGGACCCGAATACCAGCCCCACCTCTCGCACTGCGTCGAAGCGGTCTTGGAACACCTGATGTGTAAGCCAAGCATGGAGTTTTTGACCCAGATCTGGATTGAGAGGCAGAATGCGCCGTTTCCGGACTTTGCTGTGAACAAGAAATGTTGGGATTATGAGGCTATTCTGAGGTGGAAGGATAAGCATCGGGCGCGGGATGTGGAGGCGAGGTTTAACGAGTTGAAGCCGCCGGCGTGGGTCGTGCCTGAGCCGCTGCCGCCCTTGGTAGCGGAGACGTGGGAGATAGTGGATAGCCGGCGTAATAATACGACTTCGTAGATGCCAGCTTTGGAAGACTCAAGATATCAAGATGCCAGTGTACGATGTGGAATAATGTGACACCTCTGGCGAAATGTCTGTCTTTTCTCCCCCCTCCAGCACTTTACCTATAAATACTGCATGGCATAAAAAGACTGTATAATGTTCTATGATGTTGTATAACCCTCCCGGTCCTTACCGCAATAGGAAGGCCAGAGCTATTTATACGGAATCAAGCCGCAGACCCCTACAGTAGTATTATCAGTTTAGAGCTGACGATCGTCGATCGAGCTTTGCGACAAAGCCATCTTCAACATTCATTTCCTCACGCGACATTCATTCCTCCTTCATGTTCAATTTGCTTTCCATTCCAACCCTTATATAGAGGAACGGGGTCGTCATGGCGGAGCCTCTCTTCACAAAGGCCAGCCAGCAGGTCCCTTTCCAGAAGACCCTCACGACCGCATCCTCGCCCAGTCTACCTCTACCCACGTCGGACAACATTGTTGCGTGGGATATTCGCAGTTCTTTTGCTTTGTTTTTTGACCCCAGTGCTCTTGCCGCTCTACCTTCAGTCGTCTTGATCTTCCTGGCTCTCCCGCGAATATACTCCTTGCACAAGCAAGATATCAAAACAACGCCGCACCCATCCCGGATTCTGAAGCTTGTAAACTAGCCCTTGTCTACCCAGTTCCATACCTAGCTAATCTCCTTGTAGTCTCTCTCCATCGCGCTGGCTTCGGTCGAAGTCACGTCGCTGATTATATGGATTCTCTGTTCTCCGTCACAGACAGCAGCCTCTATATCAATTGGTGTTTTCCGTGTCCTCGCCGCGGTCCTGATTGTTGTTCTTTCCCAATATGAACACAACCGTTCGGTGCGGCCTTCGTCGATACTCATCGTATATCTTTTGTCTTTTCCTCTCGATATCCTTGCGGCGAGGAATCTATATCTCCAAGGAGGTCGACTACCCATTGCCTCGGTGCTCTCAGCTACAGCCGGTGTCAAATTTGCCCTTTGGCTGGTAGAAACAGGCGAGAAGCAGACGTACTTAGAAGCTAAATATCAAAATCTCCCACCGGAATCAGTCAGCGGTATCATCAGCCGGAGCTTCTTATGGTGGCTCAATCTGCTCTTTGCCGAAGGGTCGCGGAAAGTCTTACAGGTCCAGAATTTGTTCGCTCTCGATGATGACCTTGCTGCCGAGAATCTGGGGGCGAATCTCCAAAACGCATGGGACATTCGTGGTATGTACTCTCTGTAGTCTGAGATGAGGATGCTGATTATGAAAAGCAAAACCGGAGGGCCGATTTGCATTTATAAGAGCTTTGTGTCGAAGTCTAGGTCCAGCTTATGCAGAAGTTATTTTCCCACGCTTGTGTCTCATTGTGTTCACATTCGCACAGCCATTTCTCATCACCCAGGTCTTGGAGTTCCTGAAAATCGAGGATGACGAAGGCAGTAGGCAAAAAGGGTATTATCTGGTTGCAGCAACAGGACTAATATACCTTGGAATTGCGGTAAGTGTGATTCATTGGCAGTGCTTATCTGCAATTACTAAATGAAACAGGTCTCATCATTACATAGCAACCATAACTTGTTTCGATTTATCACCATGTTTCGAGGAGCTGCTGTATCCCTTGTCTATAATCGAACACTCTCCATCCAGGAAGGCGAATGTGACGAATCAGAAGCAGTGACTCTGATGAGCACAGACGTAGACAGGATCTCATTTTGTCTTGAGGAGCTGAACGAGTGCTGGTCACGGCTAATTGAAATTGGGATCGGGATTGCTTTACTAACTCGGCAACTCGGCTGGGTCTCAGTAATTCCTTTAGTTGTATGTGTTTGTAAGTTAAGAAACACTCTGGTTGACTTTAACTTTTGTGCTCATCAGCTTTAGTATCAACTGCTGGGTCTTCCGTAATCACAAGCATAATTGGAGATCGCCAGCGTGTTTGGGTAGACGCTACGCAGCGACGTGTTGCGATTACGGGTTCAACGCTCAACCAAATGAAAAGCGTGAAAATGATGGGTCTCGAGGGCGTTATGACTGATATCCTGAAAGACCAAAGAGTAAAAGAAACGAAACTATCGGAGAAGTTTGCATGGGTGATGGTATGGATGAATGTCATAGGTATGTCCATGAATCAGCTCCGGAAATTTTGATTTAAGCGCTGACAAGGAAGCCAATATTCCAATGGTCTTATGTCCAGCAGCCACCTTTGCCGTGTATGCAATCCAAGCAACGTTAAGAGGATCTGAATCTCTGGATACCACCAAAGCATTTACCAGTCTTGCACTCATCATGCTGGTTTCTCACCCTTGCTCTAGACTGCTTTGCGCAGTGCCAAATACGGCCGCTAGTATTGGATGCTTTGATCGGATCCAAAAGTTCCTACTGGCCAAGTCGAATAATGATCAGAGGATCCTCGTTCAAAATACTGAAAACAGAACCAAAGCAAATGGCTACGGGCAAGTGGATGTTCCTCAGGGTTCAGATTCCGAGGACGCCATAGATAATAAAACCTGCAATCTTGGTCAAGATACCATGATACTTCTAGAGGACGTAACCGTAAGGTTCCGCGACGCAAGACCCGTTCTAAACGGTGTAAATTTAAGGATTCAAAAAGGGACTCTTACAATTATCACCGGGGTAATTGGTACTGGAAAAACCACTCTCTTGAAAGCAATTTTGGGTGCGATAGAGTGCGAACAAGGAAGGGTTCTAGTTGGAACGAAACGCATGGCATACTGTTCCCAAACACCCTGGCTTCCAAACGGGACCATTCGACAAGCGATCTGCGGATACCATGAACATCAATCTATTGACGAGACCTGGTATAAGACAGTAATCGAAGCCTGTGCTCTTGATTATGATATTTCGACCCTCCCGAATGGAGATCAGACTGTCCATGGAAGTAGGGGAGTGACACTGAGCGGTGGCCAGAAACAACGTGTTGCACTTGCACGGGCTCTTTATTTTCGACCTGAAGTCTTTATCTTAGATGATATATTCAGTGGGTTAGATAAACGGACTGCGAAAGCCGTTGTTGACCATCTCTGCAAGAGCGGAGGGCTATTCGAGAAGCTGGGGTCTACTGTTGTTTTGGCAACGCACGCTAGTAGGTTGCCTGAGCCTGAAGTATTGGAGATGCTAACGGTCTGACAGTAGGGTATCTTTCGCGAGCTGATCAAGTAGTTGTTACTGACAATAGTGGTAAACTTCATCATGGCACATACGAAGAAATGAAGCAGGCAGGTCTTATAAGTATGGACATAATTGACGAAACTGTTTCAAGTGGAATACCATCTGAAAAGAAAGTAGAGGATCTCGAATCAAGACTCTCAGAAATTACGGCAAATGACGAAGAACAGGATTTGACCCGACAGACTGGAGATCTAACTGTGTACAGTTATTATTTCAAATCTGTTGGCTTCTGGAAAATGCTTACCTTTGTATTTTTCTGCTTCCTGAATGTTTTTTCTAGTAGTTTCAGCCGTAAGATCTTCCATGATTTTCATGTGTCTTTGCTAATGAGATATAGATATATGGTTAAAATGGTGGACTGAAATCGGTGGACGCCAAATTGGTTTATATATCAGCGTTTACTTCGTACTTGCAGCTGGATATATCTTGGGCTTCGGTGGTTATGCATGGTACAAACGGATTCGTTACCTGCGATGAACAAATGCTAAACGTGTACAGGACAATATCAGTTGTGATCGGTCCATCTACCGGCCGTAGTCTTCACCAGGTCCTTCTAAACACTGTCATGCGGTACGTCTTATCAAACCTAACTCTGACACAGTCTGACCAAGTTTTAGAGCTCCACAATCATTCTTTACAGAGACCGAAGTTGGCACGATCCTCAATAGGTTCAGCCAAGACATGAGCTTGATCGAAGGACAGCTTTCCTTCGGCGTTCTCGCAACAGTTTCCAGTAAGTATTACGTTGCCTATAGACTCTTCAAACTTAAGATGGCTAATTTTTATTGCAGATCTGTTTTCCTCGCTCGCCGAAGCTGCATTAGTAGCGACTGGATCTTACTATATGATCATAAGCATCCCATTCATCATGCTCGCAGTTTTTTTCATACAACGCGTCTACCTACGCACCTCACGACAGCTCCGATTTCTCGATCTCGAAACCAGAAGCCCCGTATATTCACACTTTCTTGAAACACTAGAAGGTATTGTGACCATCAGGGCTTTTGATTGGCAACAAGAAGCGGCCAAGGAAAATATCCGTCGTTTGGATGACTCCCAGAAACCATATTACCTACTATATTGCATTCAGAGATGGCTGGCACTTGCCCTTGATCTCATGAGTGCTGGGATGGCTGTTATTGTTGTAGCATTGGCAACAAGCTTGAGGCACACTACAAGTCCAGGATTCCTTGGTGTCTCGATGAATAACGTTCTTTGTGAGTAAGCAGAACGGGCCCTTTGATCAAGAGCTGACATGGTGGAACAGCTTTCAATTTGAGTGTCAGCGCATTTGTTAGTGGGTGGACAGTACTTGAGACTTCTCTTGGGGCTATTGCCAGACTGCGAAACTTCGAGGCCAACACTAAAGTGGAAGCACAAGAAGGCGAAGATACTGAACCACCTATTGATTGGCCCTCCAAAGGACTTGTTGAAATCAAAAACGTCACTGCAGCTTACAAGTATTGAGTTTCCCCAAGGAATCCGTTAGCACTGCTAATGTACTCCAGCTCCTCCAGTGCTGCTCTCCAAGATATTTCCTTGACTATCCTCCCCGGGCAAAATGTAGGCATCTGTGGTCGAACAGGAAGGTACTTTCTCCCCGCTTTTGTTCAACTCAACCATCTAAGCAAGAGTCTAACAAAACCTCGCAGCGGGAAGAGCACTCTATTTTCTGTCCTCCTCCGACTCCTGGATCTGTCTTCCGGAACCATCAGAATCGACTCCCTCGATCTTTCCACCCTCCACCGCACTTCAATCCGTCGACACCTTACCGCTATTCCTCAAGATCCCCTCCACCTGATCGGCACAGTTCGCTTGAACATCGATCCCTTCTCCATCGCCACCGACAGCGAAATCATCGCCGCCCTTGAAAGGGTCGGTCTCTGGAGCATCCTCTCCTCGCGTGGCGGTCTTACCGCCGAAATAGTCCCTGACTCACTATCTAGAGGCCAGCAGCAGCTCTTAGCGCTGGCAAGAGCATTGTTACATAAAAGTAAGATTGTACTGTTGGATGAGGCGACTAGCAGTGTAGATAAGGAGACGGAGGAGACCCTGAGGAAGGTTATGAAGGAGGACTTTAGCGATTGTACTATTATTAGTATTGCGCATCGGTTGGAGACAATCATGGACTACGATGTCGTGGCGGTCATGAATAAGGGGAGGATGGTAGAGTTTGGACGCCCTGCGGAGTTGATGGCAGCTGAGAAATCAGCATTCAGCTTGCTGTGGAAGGGAGCTGGTGATGTGTCTTTGGAGTAAGTCAATAGGTCTAAGGTTATCGAGATATTTAGAAATCCAAGATGATAGACTCGGGAAGAGCGGTGAGGTTTAGGTTCTCAGAATGCATGAGTCTACCTAGGTACAACTTGACCAGGGCATATATCATCACGTGCCAGCCCAGATGACATCTCCACACCTTGCCTATATTGTGGCGGAGAAACAGGCCTGTTTTGAAAGTCAACGTGAGCACGGGTAGAAGATCAAGAGATATTGACTAGAGCTAGGGCGAATCAAGAGCTGTGAGTGAGGAAGTTAAAGAAATAGAAGAGTTGAAGAGGTTGAGCAGACGTGCAGTGACCCGGGACGTGGACCGGGCGCGGTGATTAATAAGCTGGGGGGTGCGGGATTATTTAACAATGGGCAAGCAGGGGCCAAGGATGCTCTTTTTTTAGCAGCATCCTAGCCGTCTCATCGATAAATAGAGTATCGAGTCTTCTATACAGACCCGTATGGGGATTTGATGCCGAAGTTCCATGACGATCACGCTCCTGTGAAACGTTTCGTATCGAATCTCAACTGCGATTTTACCTCTAAGTAGGCATGCAAGGGCGTACGGTCTTCTGGCAAATAAGAGCCGGATGCCGGTCTCATGGCCATGAGAAACGATGATCTTGATTGGTGCACCCCCTTCAGGCCGCAGGCAACGGACCTGAGTTCGCGGCGGTGACAACGGTGATTGATTGGTTTCTACCGTGCATCCTCCCCTTCCCCCGTTCCCCCCCAACCTCCTCGCTGTCTAATCGGGGACAACGCACCAGAACTCCCCAATCAATAGGATAACTGCACATCTACGCTGTAGAGATAAAGTTAATCGACAGGCCCCCCGAAAGGGAAATCGAATGGCTGGATAGTCTCTCGCAGCCGTTGCGCCAATCAGAGGTAACGCTCTCTTCTCATGTTCTACCCCACCGCGCAAGGGACATCTCTGCACCCTCTCTCGTCATTCTTCCTCAGTCAAGTCTTCCGTTCGTTCTCTTGTCGCAGGAACTCTGTGGACAGAAATCAGATCAGATTGCGCGAAACAGCCATAATCGCGCGTTCGGGCATGTGCCCGCAAGTGTTCCATTCTGCTATTCATTCAACAGGCGGGAGGCCATGTCAATATTTACAATAGAAAACCACGTCCACCTCTCACTCATCTCACTCACAATCGCACCAAGTACTTTTCTCGCTTTCTCGGGTCTTGCATTTGTCTATCTCTACATTCTTCACGTCCGCAACAACCCCCTTTCGCGCCGCGAGGCCAAGCCCAAGCCCAACAACCATGGCGACGACGATCGAGGAGCTCGAAGGGCTCTTCGAAGACCACCCCTCCTTAAACGCCTCTCTGCAGGACTTCGAACCCGGAAGCAGCGAGCTCGAGCAGCCGCCCCGCTTCGGATATCCCTCACATCATTCTGGCTTCCGCTCCGAGACCGACTCGGAGATCGTAGGCTCGGATTCGGCAGGTCGTTACAGCCCGCCGGCGTGGCGAAGAGACGGGGCCGGCAATCGCAGCAGCGGCTTTTGGAATAGGAAGGATAATATACTGGGGAAGCGGAGTTGGGGATCGCGGGAGAGCAGCCCGGAGTATGAGAGCGCGGATGATGGTGAAGATGCGACGCTCGCGGCGGCGACCAGAACACGGCTGCCGACTGGCTCGTTGTCACCTGAGAAACGAAGAAGTCCAAGTCCTGATATCTTCCCCTCTGGAGGGAAAGATTTTGGAAATACATTTGGTGGGGTAAAGCAGGAGGAGGGCCAGGAAGTGATTGTACCATCAGCTGAGAACCCTAATAATTGTATGCAACCCCTTCTACTTGACCCAATATGTGCTGACTATCCCAAGACATTCGATTCGCGGTCCGAGCAGAAGTTCAACATCGCACTGATCCTTTCGAAGCTGTCTACTTATTGGTGAAGAGCAAGCTCCATGATGTCACGAGATCATGGTCGTCGCTACTCCTCTCTATCTTTGTTGCCCTAATGTCCATATTGTCATTACGAACTATCTTCCAGCCCGGTACACCTCCGCCGGTGCCTGATCTTGTAAAGGTGGCCGGGCTGGCGAAAGCTTTCGAGCCATTGATCTTCTATTCTGAGAATAGCGTCCAGCAGATTGGCGATTTGCAAGCCACGGGAGTTGCGGTATGGGATCTTGGCGAGAGTGTGCGGTCGACGAATATGACATCTGCTCCTATCATCGTCAAAGAGCTCGATGATCTCAGCGAGAGCCTCAAGACGTTAGCGATAGAGTTGACACGATTCTTCGCGAATGTTGATGGAGATGTCGATGGGTATGATATCTGGTTTCATTCTCTCAAACCAATTTCTAACTGTGACGTAGAATATTGATTGTTATGGATTGGGCCAAACGCGAGCTATCCCAGCTTCAGCTCCTACCGCCATCCCCGCTCACATCTGCCTTCGACAACCTCCACTCCATCCTCAGCCGCTGCGGGATTCTCGAGACGCCGTCAGGCGTACCAACCCGCCTTGGCAGCGCAGTAACGTCCATCTTCGGACTCACATCGCCTCAACGAACCCGGCAAACGCTGCAACGGACCTTCACCGAGTTCCTCTCCGTGCTCGAAGAAGCCATCAACTCGGAGCTTCAACACTCGCTGGCGCTCTTCTCGCTCTTCGAATCCATCGACCGGCAATTCCTGAACCTAGCACGGACGGTGATCCGCGAGTCCTCGGCGCAGGACTCGGCGCACGATGACATGCTCTCTTCCCTGTGGACGAAGCTCCTAGGTCCGAGTGCGAGCTCGCTGCACAAGTTCGAGAAGAACAAGAAGCTGCTGAGCAACATCCGCGCCAAGACCGTGCAGAATAAGAGCATCCTCCTCGAGCATAACGGGAAACTGCTCACGCTGAAAGCGAACCTGGAGAGTCTGCGCCGGAAACTCGTGAGCCCGCTCGTCAGGGCAAATGGGAGCACGCTCAGTGTCGAGGAACAGATTAGGGGCTTGGAGGACGTGGGTGGTTATCTGGGAGGCGTCAGGGAGAGGCAGAGGAGTAAGCTGATGGAGATGCTGTATGGTGCGGGGAGTAACAGCGGGAGACGGATTGCGGGGGCGGATGCGGGGGAGATTGAGGGACGGTGGGACCGATGACCTTGTTGATGATGCATTGGATAATATGAGACAGGGTCATTCTCATGCTTGGATTTCTGGATTGTGGAGTCTCGGATTGGGTAGATGCGCATTGGAGTTTCGAAGTTTGGGCGTTCATTGCTTACTTTACTTTACGTTTCCTGTACGGATAGTCTCTCCGCCCCCTATTCTCTGGGGCGTCCTGTACACAAAATAAATATACAAAACTTCCGAATCCCAAGATCCATACGTGCAGGCCTTCCAAGGAGTACGCTCTTAGACATCATGTGGCAAAGCGACCTCGGATTGATCCACAAGCAATGGATCATCTATTTCTCTCCCTATTACATACATGTAATGCGAATATACATCACATGACTTGAAGAAGAGGGGGAAGGCAGGTAAAGATAGGAGAAAGGGGTATATATGCTTTGAGACTTGGATCTTTCCGTCTTTTAGATATCTTACTGATTCTATTGTCAGACCCGTGGCAGTAGATTTGATGAAATCAATCCATCTTAACACGTCTGCCAATGACTGCCAGCCTCGAGGACCCAATCTGCGAACGTCTGATATGTCCCAGGTGATTAGGTATCGAAGACAGAGCCTTCAGGGAAATATTCTGCCCCGAGGCATCGTCGTCAACTCCCCTTCCGCTAAGACGGGTTCCCGACACTTCGCATACAATACCGCTGGATATCCTTGCGGAATCAACGAGTAAAGGCACGTTCTTCAGGGAAGATGCCCAGCCGTAGCCACGTCCAAAATCTCCTTCTCCATGCCCTGCACTAGAACCACCTTTATACCAGCATCTTCCAGCATTTTCCTCCCGGTATTCTCACCCACAAACTTTTCCGGCTCCTTGACACCAACATAAACCGTCTTGATAGCCTTCCCAAGCCTCAGGATTCTCTCGACACACGGTAGGTTCCCGCTCAGCCTTTTGAAGCACGGCTCTACCGTGGTGTACAAGACGGTCTCCTCGGGCAAGACGTCGGCCAAACGCTCTTCCGCCACCTGGTGCTGCTCTGCCAGCTTGATGAAGCAGCATTGCTCCGCATGCGTATTGCCCTCGCATTCGAGCGTGTAGCCCGTGGCGAGGACGGCATTCGCCTTCGCATCCAGCAGGACGGCGCCGACTCGATAGTTGGTGGGCTTGGGCGGGGATTTGCGGGCGAGGTTGAGCGCATACTGCATGTACCCGGCATGGTCGTCGGCGCTGGCAGGAGTCGCATGTGCAGCAGCAGTGTCCATGATGTGATGTTATGTGGTGGAGATCCTCTGGGAATACCCGCGATATGCGACTTGGGATGCGGAGGGATGGGCGGTGGGATTATTATCGTAGCGTCAGCGTCATGAATCTGGAGGTTTAGGAGTGGATGCGCTCTGGCGGGCGCTGGTGGGATTTGGAGTTGGGCACTGGCAGGAATTGGAGGGACGCATGGTCGCGAGATGTACCTATGTTTATTCATTTATTAATAAGTTAATTTATATATTTATATATTACATACAGAGATGAGGAATAGAGCAGGACGGAGTAGGTAAGCAATAATCTAATAATCTAGGTAATAATCTAATCAAGATGACAATATCTCCCCGGGACCCGCGATGAGGGGAGGATCAACAAGGACGGGCCGTTTCGTACGTCAGTCGCAAAGTGAAGCGAGTAGTCTCCAGCGACATGAACAAGATCAAGGAACCGCCAAGAATCCAGAGTCTAGAGTCCAGAATCCCGAATCCAGAATCCAATCCAGAGTCTTTAGGGCTGACGAAGATCGACGCAACTCAATGAGCCATACCTTACGGGTTCAAGGAAAACGGCGCAGGATGCGCGTCGTCCCAAAATATATTCCTAGCTGCCGGCTCCCCTCGTCGCAATCCTCTTGATCTTCCCTTGCTGGCCTCAACCCGCTTGACATGCTCATACATCTACATCTTTCCCCCCCCCGTCCCCTCCCAGACACTTTTCCCTATCCGCCCTCTGCTTGAAGCCCATCCTACGCACAACATCTGCCGTCCTCGTCATCGCTATCGTCGTCGGCTTTTACGGAGCTCTGAGGCCCCGGTAAGCAGAACCCGCGCGCGCGCGCAAACTTCACTTCTGCTTCGCAAGCCCCCCCCCCGTCGCCCAACAATCAATCAATCAATCAATCAATCGCCCGCAGATGAACATATGGAATCTCCACGGCCATGTCTGACGTCGCACTGCCGAAGATCAAGGTGACGGATGCGCATAACTCGGACGACCGCACCACATCGGTTGCTGAGTCTCCAAGTACCACGACAGACGGGAGTCAATCTGTACGGCCGCGCTCGGCGGCCTCTTCAGAAGGTGTGTCTGATTGTAAGCTTTGATATTGCTCTTGCAGAGCGATTGCGATGACCCAATGCAGTGCCTTTTCTTGCTCGCCGGTACGCTCATGCTGACAGGAGCCTTCACAGCAGTAAATTCAGCACAGGCAAACGGGAAGAAATCCCCAATCAAGTTGATCCGCAACAGCTCGAGCAAAGACATCGATAGCCAGACTTCGACAACCCCACCGCGACCCTCAACGGCTATAGATCCTCTCTCGCATGTACGTCTACCATATCTGCAGCTTTGCGCTTGCTTGCGCTTGCGCTTGCGCATGTGGACCCTATATGGCTATCCTCATTTGCAAAACGCGCCCGCAGAGCGTATAATATGTGCACGTATATACTGTGGTACTTGCTGATACTGTGGGCATAGCACATCCTAAAGCGGACGAATACTGAGGGCATAATACCTCCAAAACTTTCTCGAAATGCTGGCGTGCCGGATAGTCCGAAGCCCAATGCGGGAGGTCAAGGAAACGCTGAGACCGGCTCGCAAGGAAGACAATTTCCACCTGAAGTCGTTCGCAGTGATAGCAACCTGATCAAAGAGAAGAAGTAAGTGTTGAAACATCTCATAGCCCCTCTTCAGATCCCATACCCAGGGCGTGCCTCAAGTGATTACTTGCGGGTCCCTTGAGAAGGTGGCTCGCTTACATCCAATCACACGAGTCATTTATATATACATGTCTTGGAGAATATATTAGCTAATACCGGACCTTCAGGAAGGGCGTCTCGTTCTTAAGTCGCTTCAGTATTGGTGGAAAGAAGAAGGATTTCGATGTTGATGACGATGAATCTGAGCTGGGCGATGCGCGTACGGAAGGGATGAATGCCCATGTCTTCTCCTCCTCGATCGGTGCGAACGGGTACATTCCACAACACAAGGAGCCACCGAGGTACATCAAGGTCCGGGCACATAACAAGAAGAGGAGGGAGTTCAATCGCATGTTCCTGGCACAGGAACTGAGCGGTTCGAAACATGCAGAAAATGACGAGAAAACGCCTGGCTTGACGTCGGCAGAGTTTTCTGATCGCCAATCACAGAGGGCGTCAAAGCCTCTGAAACCGAGTGGAGCGGTATGGTCAATGGAGTTTAGCAAGGATGGGAAATACCTTGCAGCAGGCGGTCGAGACCAAGTCGTTCGAGTATGGGCGGTCATCTCAACACCGGAAGAGAGGGAAGCACATGAACATGAGGAAGATGTATCGTCAGCCACGGGAGGGGAAAGGCTAAGAGCACCAGTCTTCCGATCCGAACCCGTTCGACGATTCGAAGGTCATACTGGTGATATTCTGGATTTGAGCTGGAGCAAGAATAATTTTCTACTCTCTTCATCTATGGATAAGACGGTACGTCTCTGGCATATCAGCAGGCAGGAATGTCTATGCACCTTCAAGCATAAAGATTTTGTCACCTCAATCGCCTTTCATCCAAGGGATGACCGATTCTTCTTGGCCGGATCTCTTGACTCGGTCTTGCGATTATGGAGTATCCCAGACAAGACTGTGGCGTATTGGAATCAGCTACCTGATCTGATCACGGCTGTGGCATTTTCCCCGGATGGGAAGACCGCTATAGCCGGTGTCCTTAGCGGGCTCTGTCTATTCTACGACACCGAAGGCTTGAAGTATCATACGCAAATACATGTTCGTTCGTCACGTGGCAAGAACGCCAAAGGAAGCAAGATCACTGGTATTCGGACGATGACATTCCCGCCAGATGATCCAGATGGCGATGTAAAGGTCCTCGTCACCAGCAATGACTCCCGGGTTCGCATGTATAATCTTCGTGACAAAAGCCTGGAGTTGAAGTTTAGGGGTCATGAGAATACCTGCAGTCAGATTAACGCTAGCTTTAGCGACGATGCAAAGTATGTCATCTGTGGGAGTGAGGATCGAAAAGCCTACATCTGGTCTATCGGTTCAGCGGAGGCCGAAAATAAAGACAGACGCGCCTTGGAGTTCTTTGAAGCGCACTCGGATATAGTGACAGCGACTGTAATGGCGCCAATGAAATCTCGGCAACTGCTCAGTGTGTCTGGGGATCCTCTATATGATCTCTGCAATCCCCCACCAGTGACCCTGCTCAGCAGGGAGGAGTCGAATGCATCTTCGATGCCTGTGCCAGCCAGCGAATCCGACAAGCGGCGGTCAGATGCTATCAGTGAGTCTCAATTCAGGAGACCCGAAGAATCTCCCGCTTACCTGGCTCGGTGTGCACACATGGATGGCAATATAATCATTACGGCTGATTATCAGGGTTGCATAAAGGTGTTTCGACAAGATTGCGCTTACCAGAAACGCCGCAACATATTGGAGACGGGATCGATGTTCTCTAAGAAAATGCTTGGACGAAGCAGCAGTATCATGACACGCAACAGCACTGGCGGTTCACGTTCCCGGGGAAATTCTGTCTCTCGTCGGAATTCTGTCTCTCGGACTTCGAACCATTCCAACCAAGGCAGGCCAACAGACCACATCCTCTCATGGCGGGACTCTGTGAACAATACCGCTCATCATGATGATGGGTTTCGAAATAGAGCAAAAACATCTCGAAGCGATCGCAGCATATCTCCTGGCAGATTCTCAAGGATATCCAGGCCCAACACCAGCTCTAATTCTTCGAGCACAACTCGGAATCAACAAAAACCTGCTCCGTCTCCGCTTACCTTTGCAACACCAACTGCTTCTACAACCAGTCCAAGCACTAATATTAGCCAGCCCCCCACTCCAGGCTTCAGCATTCACAGCATAAATGATGACAATGCCTTGAGGATAGATCCTACGGGTAAGGGCTATCAGTTTTGGAATATGTCGTCCATGAAAGCCCAGGTACAAAGTGCACTTGACCCCAGCAAGTCGGGCACCGAAAGGTTGAGACCGCCACTATCAAAGGGAAATAGCTATGTCAGTAGACTAAGCAGTGATGACGGGACGTCAGGGGAGTTGGGAGACGGGGACGAAAGTGATGGTTCATCTCTTACGTGCACGAAGTGCGGAGGAAAGGACTTTAGAGCCCGAAGAGTAGCTGGAAAGGGGCAGAGGTTGGCTTGTACAAGGTGTGGGACGACGACGGATTGATTGATTGATATGGGTTGAGCGGTGTTTGGGTTATCACGGGGCGCTCAGGCTATTAGCGATGTGATTTTGATCATTATAGCGCGCATGTATCCTATGATGAGAGACGTGATGAGAGACGTTAGATTACGAAGTAGAGGAACGCATCTGGTTTTTATCTTCATTTTCTGTTATTATATTTGATCACCTGATAATTTCTGTCCGAGTACTCCAGTCACACATAAGAATTACTAACAGGGGCTTCTTTTGCAACCTGAGAAACCAGGCATTGAAATTCAGGAACATCCTGACATCACAAGCTTCACTTTCAACCTCGTCTATCCAAGTCTTCGCAAACAGCTCTCCCAGGCCCAAAAATGAAGCCTCCACGATCCCTAGCACGACTATCCAGTCGTCCCAGCCGCTACATCTGCAACAACTGTCTCTCGGTCCGGCCACCACCCCCCAGCCAACGTTTCTACTCCAGCTCCAGCTCCCGCAACCCGCCTATCCCGCCCAGCACAGGGTACTCGAAGCTGCGCTCACGTCGACTGATCTCGCTCTCAGGACCGGACGCCACGCACTATCTGCAAGGGGTGATCACGGGCAACATCTCTTCTCCGACAGCGCGCAGCTCGGGAGGGATCTACGCGGCGTTCCTGAACGCGCAGGGACGGGTCTTGAATGATGTGTTTATCTACGCGGAAAGCGGCGCGGACGCGGACGGCTGGCTGATCGAAGTCGATGCGCAAGAGGCGGAGCGGTTGGCGAAACATATCAAGCGGTATAAACTGCGGGCGAAATTCGACGTGCGGTTACTAGAGGAGGGGGAGAGGAATGTGTGGAGCGTGTGGAGGGATGAGGGGATGGCGGGGAGTAATGCGGCTTCGGTAGAGGGAGAAGGGAGGGTGGGGTGCGAGGATGCGAGGGCGCCGGGAATGGGCAGAAGGTTGGTTTTGGAGGCAGGGAGGAAACCGGAGGAAGATGGGGTCGAGTGTGATGAGGGGGTGTATCGCGTGAGGAGGTATTTGAAGGGCGTCCCTGAGGGACAGAGCGAGTTGATCAGGGAGGCCGCGTTGCCCCAGGAGAGCAATGTGGATTTCATGGGCGGGATTGATTATAGGAAGGGGTGTTACGTCGGGCAGGAGTTGACGATTAGAACGCACCATACGGGGGTGGTGAGGAAGCGGATCCTGCCCGTTATGTTGTATGGCAAGGACGAACCGATCCCAAGCGTATTGGAGTATCTCCCGGAGAAGGCTTTTGGGGTTGAGGATATCCCTAAGGAGACGAGCATTGGAAGATTTGAAAAGAGGGGGAGAAGTGCCGGAAAGTGGCTTGCTGGCGTGGGAAATATCGGCTTGGCACTTTGCAGGTTGGAGATCATGACGGATATCCAAGTGCAGGGAGAAGCCGGGGGCTACAAGGAGGGTGATGAATTTAAGTTGGAATGGCAGGTTGACGGCGGCGATCCGGAGATGGCCAAAGTTAAGGCATTTGTGCCTCCATGGCACCTCGCGAAACAATGAAGCAGATAGACTGTAAGATTATACGTAGCATGATATGTATAGTACGCTCACTGAAGAACGTGTTCATCGCACATGTCGTGCCTCTTGATTCAGAGTTCTAGTTGGGTATAGCAAAACGAATCCCGATCCTCCAACGCCGATGCTAGAATCAGTATGATATCGCCGAGAAACAAAGAACGCACTCCTAAGCCATCTCCGACTCCCGCTGTCTTATTTCATCCTCCATTCTCTGTTTCTCAGCAGCTTTTAACCTGGCCATCGTAGCCGCAAAATCTTTGGATTTCGGCGTGTTTGGTGAGAAGGAGAATCTCGGCGATGCTGAAGATTTCTCGTCAGCTTTCAATCCTTTGAAGATATCAGGACGTTTGGTAGGTGTGGCTGTATCTCGATCTGCCAGTTTCTCCCCCGCTTCTGCACTTCCTCCAACAGATGGCGAGTCGACAGGCACGAAGATACCACTCTTCCGAGCCTTCTTCTCTGCTTTCCGCTTTGCTTTGGCTTGCTCAGCTTCACGTATCAACCGCTCTAATCTCTCTACTTCGTCCTCTTCAGGCTGTTCTCCGGCGTTTGGATCTTGGGCTGGAGCCGGAGCTGCAGCTGGTTTCTTCTCGGGGGATGGTGGGGCTGGCGATGATGTTGCCGCGCTCGCGCTCTCGCCCATCATGGATGCCCTCGCCGCCCTCCTCTTCCTTCCCTCCTCGGCCAATTTCCTAAGCTCCTGTTGCACTTGACTCTGCGCATCATCTTCTCTCGGTCTCTTCAGCCCCGCGGTAGCTATACCACCTCGTTCCCGGGCCTCCAGATCCTCCTTCATCTGCCGCCTCCGCCCCTCGAAGAGCTCATTTGCTCTCTGCTTTTGCAACTTAGCATTGCGGTGGTTATCGTACTTCGCCTTCAATTCGGGATCGCTGAGCACATCATTCGCAGCCTGGAACAGTTCGTATTTGGCAGGGTCGAAATCCTTCCCGACCTTGTCTGGGTGGTACTTGAGCGCGGTCCTCCTGTATGCACGTCGTAGCTCCGACTCGCTGCAGTTCTCGAAGGTCACGCCCAAGAGTTCGTAGAAATCAACATCGCTGGTGACCCACTTCAATAGGTCATTGTTAGACATGGTGATAGGGGCAAGCCTGGAACGGGCGGACGACGTCAAGGTAACTGAGCAGAGAGCAGAGCCTTCTGTCGCGGGCGAGCGTTTCGCATATGGAATCAATCCTGCTTTGGTCTAGCGCGGATGACTCAGCACCCAAAGTTAGCGAAATCCAATTTAGACGTCACTTCCATCCTTCGCCTCTCATTGACCAATAAGCGCCGTTTAGACGCGGATTCCTACCTATCTCTTCCTCGCTCCCCCATTCTTGTCCCGCCTGAGGGCGAAGTGAAACAAGAGCATGAGCTTCTGCCGACGGCGACGCCGATGGCACACGAACAGGCTGGCCGAACCAATGGATAGGGGGTGTTGAAGTCGACGCTGTCATGTCCTCATTTTCTGTTCTCTCCCTTCTCTCCCTTCTCTCCCTTCTCTCTTGAAATCGCAATCTATGCTCAGCCTCTGAAATAGGGGTAAATTGTTATTATATTTTATATTGGCCCTGCTTATTTTATCTGTAAAACTTGACAATAGACAAAAGCGACCGTCCATTGTAGAGTCGCTCCATTACCCTTCTATGCCTTGCTTCATGCTGTTGTTGTAGATCACTCCTTCCCTAAACAACAGACGAATGTTTACTTCTGACCGCACCTTCCTCTGAACATCATGGCGGCTATTTTCTATTTTTCTACTTTCTCATTTTCCAGTTCTCCTCTTTCTCTCATACCTGTTGCTCTTCTCTCTTCTCCATTATAATATAACGTGGGTATCCTGCTGCTACCGTATCAGCCATCGCAATGGCAGGTCACGGCTCTTTATCAACTCCCCTCGCCAGACCTCCCTCTGCGGCTCCAGCCGATCCACTGTGCAGAATAGCTGCGACTACCCCAAACCTACAGACGCCGCCTGCGCCTACCAAGTTGACCTCCTACTTCACCCAAAGCCAGTTGGCACTTGCTCTTGCTATCCAGAAGTCAAAACCTCAAGATGTCTCCACCAAAGGTACTGGGAGTCTTTCCCTGGCGAGGCCAACTTTTACTGACACTTCAAGACTACTGCCTCCAACTTCGAAAGAACATACAAAGTCATCGAGAGTCTGCGGTCGAGAAACATCGTTATATCGACACATGCGAATTCTGGAAGGACCAGTACATGAGGATTTACCAGGAGAAGAACGAACTCGAGGACAAGGTTCACCATTTGGAGCAAGTTCAACAAACTCGAGACGAGCTTGGAGTCGCAAATCTGGATAACGAGATAATATCAAATCATCCTGGAAAGCGCCGGAGGTCACCCCAAGACGTTCAAGGATCGCTCGATGTCCAGCGATCGAATCCATCACCCGATGATGACAGTGACCTCATGTTGAGCAGATATGGTACGTACCTGGTTCACAATGCCTATTCTAATGAGCGGTCAATGATCTCACAAGCCCTGCACAATCCCTTTAATATTTTGCCAAAGTCTGCATGCCCGGTTGTTGTTCCAGGGAGTTAATGGGCAAGGTCATACCCTCTCTGTGACTGCCACGAAATTAATGATCATATTACAGTTCTTCGAATTGGACGGCAACGCAGCCATCTGGAAAAATGTATGAAAGAATCAAATATTCCCGACTATCTTGATAACCTCGCCAAGTTATCTCATCAAACCCTCCTACTTCTTGAGACAGTTCTGTCTGATTGTATTATTCCATTATGGTCTTTGAGGTGCAGTGATAATACCCAAAGGGTTTGTCTCCTCCGGCAAGTGATGCATCAAATTGTACTGAGCTTTCGTGCCTCTTTCCACGCTTTGAATGAGCTATGCCGTACCATTCTAGGAAGAGCAAAGAGGTTCGACACTATCTACCGCCTCGTCATGTTCTTCAAGATAGCTCTGGACCATTTGCACACAGTTTGTACCCTACAGGCCGAAAATGAAATTGCGGAGAGACGAAGAACTCGGAGCAAGCGTGTCAAGATAGAAGATGAATACGCTGTTAACAAATACCTGTGCGAGGCACTCATCTCGATTGCCCAGATTGAGTGGAAAATTGAACTACCTGGGCATAGCGATGTCTGGGAGGGGATCTTGTTCTCTGTCTTAGACTTCACTGGGCGGCTGGTTTCGAATGCGGTTTTTAACGAGCATGTTGCAATGTCAGACCATGTGGGCAATATCACAAAAGAGGGCCCAACTCTGTTACCAGAAGCTGCAAAACTTGAGTCTCGATATATCGTCTTGGTCTTACGTGCTGCACTGGGGGGAACTAACGCCAGAAAAGAGTTGAATGCCCGTATACTCTCTGGCCACCCTGCCAAGCCCGATGTGCCAAGTCGCCATGGTAGCTTGCAAGCCTCGGCGGATCATACACACAATTTATTGATTAAAGCAAGGAAAACAATGCAGCAAACCCTGGTTAAGAGCGCTGTTGGTGGAGAGGGGCTTGAAGGCTTGCGATTGCCTCAACCGCCAGAGGATGATTCCACCTATTCTTCTGAAGCTGATTGTTGTGTTGAGAAATTTGGGCAAGAGTGGTTGCTAGAGTCAGTGTGGGCCTTGATAGGTTGGGAGTTGGTCGTTTAAATCCCAGTGGGTGGTTCGTTCACCTGTTGCAAGGTCGAAACATGTATGTGAGTGGGGGTGCTTTCAAGTCAAAACTTTTTGTATTATTTGCAAACATATCATTGACAGTAATTCGCTAATTGGCAGAAATGATGGCTATTAAATGGCCTATAAAAGCTCAAAAGGTTACAGCCAGCCTCTGAACCAAGTAGTCCCCAGAATTGATATCAGGGTACTTCTTCTCTCCTTTGTCGCCTCCATACGTTCCCTCTATTGCCGTGATGTTGCTGCTGAAGTTTGGATTGCAGAAGTATGCCACGCTATACCGGGCCGGGTGGAAATCTCCCCCAGCAGGTGGTTCCACAACCCTGTGCTTTGTACTCTTAATCGTATCGTTACTCCACCTCGCCAGCAAATCGCCAGCATTAACGACCACAGTTCCAGGAATTGGCGTCGCATCCACGAATGTTCCTTTGGGACTCTTGACCTGCAAACCGCCCCTGTCATCTTGAAACAGCAGCGTAATACTCCCATAATCGGTATGCTCACCCGCCCTAACCTGCAACTTATTCTTCTCAAAAACTTCCTTCGACACACCAGGATAATGCAGCAACCTCAGGGTGTTGTCGCCCACATCGGTATAGCCGTCGAAGTAGCTCTCTGGCAAGCCCATGCCTACCGCGATTGCTCGCATGACCTCAATATGCAACTGCTTACACTGGTCATGGAAGCTCGTCATAGTCTCCTTGAACCGCACGGCCTCCTCATCGCCAACGGGCCAGTTGTTGGGGAAACCCTCCTCGCCCTCTCTGCCAATCTCAAAGGTCTCTTTCAGATCGGGAGCCTGGGCCTTCAGCTTGGCGACATCTTCCTTGGAGACGAGCTGGGTGACCTTCTCGCGGCCGTGGGGGACGTAGCCACGGTTTGCGCGCGGGGTAGTCCAACACAGCTTCTCCTTCTCCTCCTGTGGGCGCTCGAAGAACTTGGCGGATGTGGCGAAGACGTTGTCGACGACGGGCAGCGGGATGCCGTGCGAGGAGAGGTAGATGAAACCCGCGGTTTGGAAGCCGTGGAGGATGGCCTCGGCGGCGGATTGACGCTCGGCGGGCGTCCCGTGGAGAAAGAGGGAGAAGTCTACAAGCTGGAGAGATGTTAGGATAGGTTGGGTTTGGAAAATGCTTAAGTGGGGTGAAATGTCAGGAAACTTACGGGAATAGAGAGGTCATCGCTACTGACAGCGCTGACTTGAGGGGCCATTTTGTAAACAGAAGGTAGCAGTAGTAGTATAACAATGGGGGGTACGAAAGGAAAAGCAGTTTTGCACGAACCAATCTTTCAGAAGACGCAGTTATTTGTTGAAGAGAAAATGAACTGGGATTTATAGCGGCCAGGCCGTAGGCGCGCGTAGTTATTCATTTTCGCAAAGACCGGCGGCCAGATAGATAATAATATCTAGATCAGGGGCGGCGGTTCCGAGATACGAGATAAGGGATTGCGGGGCGATAGGCGATAGGGCGGCCGCGCGTGGAGAACACATGGAAAATGGAGTAAAAGTTTATATCGTTTGTAATAATGTTTACATGTAAACTCAGCAGCAGGGCTGGGCATCAAACCGCGCCTATAACAAATAGGGATATCTGGAGGAATCTAGATGCTATAATATAATGTAAGGTCTGTCCGCCATTTCTTTGGCTCTTTTTCTCAAAGCTCGGATTCCTCCTTCCTTGTCTCTCCTTTATTTTTCCTCCTCTGTTTTCTCCCCTCCGCAAACCCCCACCCACCATGGCGGCCACAAAATCCCCCATCGTCGACATCCACACTCACGTATACCCGCCCTCCTACATCAGCCTCCTCAAATCCCGCTCCAGCATCCCCTACATCCGCTCCTTTCCCCCGTCTTCCTCTCTGCGGCTCGTGATCCTGCCCGCCGAGGACACCGAGAGCACGTCGCGGGGCCGCCCCGTCGGCGCCGAGTACTACGAGATCGCCGAGAAGATCAAGTTCATGGACGTGCACGGCATCGACATCTCGGTGATCTCGCTGGCGAACCCGTGGCTGGACTGGGTCCCTGCGGACGAGGCGGCCGAAGCGGCGCGGAGCATCAACGACGAGGTGGATCGCGAGTGTGCCAAGTACCCCGGGAGGCTGTTCGCGTTCGCGACGCTGCCGCTGAGTGGTGGGCGGGACGTCATCGTTCGGGAGATCGAGAGATTGAAGACGTTGACGTATATGCGGGGGGTGATCCTAGGAACGACGGGGCTGGGGAAGGGTCTGGATGATCCGGAACTAAGGCCGATTTTCAAAGCGTTGCAGGATGCACAGCTGCCCATCTTCTTGCATCCGCATTATGGGTTGCCGGGCTCCGTGTGGGGAGAGCAAGCCGGCGATTATGGACATGTGTTGCCGCTGGCGCTGGGCTTCCCCATGGAGACGACGATCGCTGTCACGAGAATGATACTGGCGGGTGTGTTTGAGGAGGTGCCGGAGCTGCAGATGATATTGGCGCATTCGGGGGGCACGCTGCCGTTCTTGGCGGGGCGGATCGAGAGCTGTATGGAACATGATGGACACTTGAAAGCGGAGGGGAAGCTGGGGAAGGGGAGGAAGACGGTGTGGGATGTGTTGAAGAAGAATATCTATCTTGATGCGGTGATCTATGGGGATGTAGGCCTCAAAGCGGCGATCCAGGCCAGTGGGGAGGACAGGATCATGTTTGGTACGGATCATCCTTTCTTCCCGCCGCTGGGAGAGGAGGACGAGAAGTGGTTGAGTGTCGAGACGAATTATGAGGGTATCAAAAAGGCACTGGGAACTGATACCGAGGGAGCAAAAGCAGCGTTGGGTGGAAATGCTGTGAGGGTCTTGAATTTATCTATCTGACACACCGGACAGGACAGTCCCGTAATGAGAACAAAAAGTACATTATCATTCCATGATTCCTGCTGATCCGCCTATATTCCATTGACCTCTCACCCTAAGACAGTTCAAGTCACCTATTGTATAGCCACCTTCAATCAAACGGTGACCACTCCTTTTCTATTCCGTTTGTCAAAGCTTCACCTGACTCAAGGTCAAGGATCTTAAACCACACCCTCGGTTTTCCCCAATCATCAGCGACGAGACCTCTCGCAACGAACCTTCTCCAGAACCAAATATCCACGGGTCTCCACCGGGACATACTCTCGTCCCTAACGAATACAACCCCAAACTCCTCCAGACTCTTACATTTATCCATGAAGAGTTCTCGCAAGTAGGGACCACGAAAAGCGATGTCGTCTTCTTCCAACGTATTTCCCTCCGTGATAGCCAACCTCTTGCACTGCCGGAGAAGATTCTCATACTTCGCCTCCCAAAACAAATCAGATGTGAACCCGGGGTCATGACTGACATATAGAAGATCCCTTTCGAAGTCGATGACCACTGAGTACCTCCGACCGATGGGCTCACTCTTATATCTCTTCTTTGCCTCATAGCGCCAGAATTGGCAGACATGCATCAGTGCAGGAATCGTGTTTCCTGGGCTCTTCCGTTGGAGCGTCACTATGCGCGGAGGATCATCATCGAGGACCAGTTTGAAGATGTGGACTTGGAGCTCGGCGGGCAGCTTCTCGAATAGATTTTTCTTGTGTCGAAGCTTGTCGCTTGCGTGTGATGGTGTCGAGATGGTGGTTCGCATCATGCTAGGAGAGTCAGGCCTTGGAAACCAGATGATGTGAGTTGATGTTGACCTGTGGTCTGTCAGTTGGTTGATGGGGCTTTAATATGCTGATATCAACATAAAGAGGAATGAGATGCTGTAGAAATATTTCTCGAAGGTACGACGGTGGCCGAGAACTTAACACTACCATCAAGGTGAAAGAATTCCTTTTGTTTCTTTGGAATAGGATAGTGAAACAACAGTATTATTTTTAAGAACTGTCTTGCCTAGAACATCCTGGACCGAAGAGAAAGTTGACACCAGAATCTCCCCGCTCTTGCTCAGGGGTGATATGGGCCTAATTTAGAAGAGGTACATTTTTATTTGTAGGACTTTCTACAATTCCGGCAAGCTTCTGAAGTAATCACGACAACACCGCGTCCAAAAATCAGAAAATACAGGATGTCCATTCTCCTCCCTACCAAACCTAGAACACCGATTCATGCGGTGTATGGCAATATTGAAGTATTTACATAACACGAATATTCAAACAAATTTTGTGATCGAGGGATCTGTAACGGGGCTTGCTTTCCTCCATATGCAATCAATGTACGTGGGCTGCATGCATCTTCGTTAACAGCGTAAAAAGGGGTTTCGAAGGAGTGTGAGAATATATGAACAAAAGTGGGCAGTTGCCAATGTATGCCACAAAAGGGAAGGGGGTTCCGTCAAGGTGTTATGTGCCCTAGTGTTATCCACTCTAGCTCGTCCAGGTGCGGTGTGCTTCTTGAAGGACTATATCACAAGTCAGTTTCTTGATCCCTGAGAAAGGCAAAGCAGAGAGGGAAACGTACTACTCAAGACCCGTCCCTGACCTCCTCGATCCTCACAAGCAATCTGCAATTCACCGCCTTCCACAAAATCCAATACCACACTATTCGGTAGTTCTTGCATTTCGACATCTGGAATAATTGGTGCTTTGAATTTGCTAAGGTGAATTCGTCGAGTAGCGCCAACATTCCTTTTGTCTTTTGGATTTCCACTAGCAGGGAGAGCGGGAGACATGATAAGGTAGCCTTGTGAATCGAGCAGCATCGAGCGACGCTTCCAAAGCAGGGTGTCGGGAAATTGAACATTAACATCGCCAATGTCTATAGTAGTAATAGTTGGGGTGAGGGAAGATTGTGAGGGTTGCGATGAATGCTGGGATTGGGATGCCTGAGTTGAAGGGGGTTCGGATTCCTCGCGGACGGTAGGTGAGATGGCATGTGCAAGCGCTTTGCGACTAGAGGAGATTGAAGATGACATTTGTCGAAGCATACGACTTGCTCGATTCGACTTCTTGTCAACTTTCTCGTCACTAGTGGAAGAAGAAGAACTGGCAGTTGTTGGCGGATGTCCCATATCCCGACTGGATCTCCGACTTTTGATTGATGATGAACTACCAAAATTCTTATTTGCATGGGTTGAAGGTGGGCGTGAGGTTAAGTCGGATGAGGATGAGATAGATGTGTCGATAGTCATGGAACGACGGTGTTCAGAAAATGAAGTACGGCCCTCCTTAATGAAGTCTCTCACAATAGTCATCGAAGACCTTCGGTCAGTGCTGTTGCCATTTTTCGAAGATTTCGACGAGTTAGATAACCGTCTCTCTTCGACATTTTCTTTGACGTTTTCTTTTAAAGCAGTGACAACCGCTTTTTGGTGATCTATAACAAGAGGTGATTGCTCGAGTTCTAGTGGTTTGAATTCCGAAGGGTTTTTGCCAATATCAGGTTTTGTCGGAAATGGCTGGCTTGGATCTCGGACAATCCGAGCCGTGACCGATACTGATTCGGGCCGTGACTTCGTTGGTTGGGCCATGGGATTCGAGCTTGGGACAATAGCGCTCATCCGGTTTTGAGCAGAGGCTGATCTGCTGTGGAGCGTAAGAGGTTTTGGGGGGGAGGATTCTTGAGATACCGGGGGAGATGGAGTGTGTCGAGTCAGCGAACTGGCTCGATCTGCAACGGATGGCGTTTTCGAGCCACTTCCTTTTCGGACAGCAAAGAATGTAGCTGCAGCGACAGGTGCTGTCTGTGTTGGTTCGGGAGCATGATTAGACAATCTTTCGAGCGCTTTGATTCTTTGTGAAATCCCGGATCCGAGATTGACCTTCTTTGCTATGGGCCTAGTGGATTGCTGGTTGGTATGATTCGCAGGGGCGGAAGAAGCAGAGACAGAACGCCAAGTTTCAGATTTGAGTAGGGTTGGGGGAGAAAGGAACTGAGAATCCCTGTTGTCTTTCTTCACCGGGTTAGAGACTGCACGAGGAGATCGCTTGCCATCGCTGCTGTTGTCGAGACTTGGAAATACAGGACTAATTGGTGACTTCGAGACTGTGACGGGCTTTGCTTCTTGAAAGACAGCTGATTGTAGCTCATCCATCAGCTCGTCATCTGAGGAGAAGTTAGCCTCTGAGTTGGCGGCACTCATGTCAGCCACGTCGATATCGGTTCGTATTGGATCGACAAAAGCTCTACGTTTTATCCGTCTCACTCTATGGCCGCCTTCTTGCTCGTCTCCATTGGCTGACATCCGGGTTTCAACTGAAAAGGTGCTTCCGGTGGGAGACAGAGGGGTAGGGCTTAGAGTATTCCTGCTTGTAGAAGGCGGTAACTGCTCTTGTGGACTAGAGTGGGCTTCTGACGTGGCCCTGAGGTCCTGAACACTGAACTTGGACCTCGGGACCTTCCATTCTTTGACACCGACTTCCACTGCCGGTTCAGGAACAGGATCGGGTTCTGCAAGTGGCATAGAGCTTGGTTCTTCGACAGTGTTTTGTAAGAGATCCTGGGGCAGCGAACCTCGTTCATCAACGGCACTGATAGGAGGACTTGGAGGCACATCATTTTCGAACGCATCCTTGATTTCCGATCTAATCTCCTTAGTGTCGGCACTCGTTTCTGCCTGAACTTGCTCTGGGACTGGTTCAGGCTCCTTTACATTCCCTTGTGAAACGAATGAGGGACTCGAATCCGGTTGATATGCGACGGGTAGAAGGCGTGGGTATTCCTCGATCGAGGATGTTTCATTATTTGAGGCACTATTTTGGAAGATGTCTGGAGGTCCCTGTCTTGTTGATGATTCATCTGGCGCAGCCCCGGAAGTTGGTTCATCATTTGCCAATATTTCCTTGCCGCTGGATCGTCCCTGGACGGTTCCATCGGTGGACTCTGAAACGGAAGAGGCTCTTGTGGATTCGGCCCGTTCCGAAGGCCCATCGGGAGACACGGGATACGAATCTGACCTTGTAGCATCACTCTCATCGGTCTTCATTACCGACTGAGCATCAAGAGCCATGCCGGATTCCTCCTCCTTAGCCATATCATTTAGCATAGCCAATGTGTCATGAACCTCCTTCGGTGCACCATCTGATGCTCTGTGACTTTCAATTGTTCCATAATCCGGGCCATCATTCACGGTTGGCGAAAGGTGTTCTGTGGTGGGAGCTGCAGCGCTCATTTGTTTCTTTCGAAGTTCCAAAGCTTTCATTAATCGCGCTTTTTCGGGAGTTATGGTAGGTGACTTTGGATAGTTCATCGAGATTGCTATCGAAGGCCTGATTGAAGCGCCAGAGCTTGTAGATGGGCGTCCGCCACTCGTATGGGGTCGAGGTGGTATAGATTGTCCCGGCGAGTCGGGAATTGGAGGGAGAGAGGCCATCATGCTGGGCTCTGGAGTGTACTGGGATTTCGGTCTCTCTTTCTTGGTCTTTGAATCCCTAGAAAACAATTTGAGCCCTGCTGGAAGCGTAGAAACAGGACGATAGTGAGATGATGTGCCAGAAGTATGTGGTCTGCCCGCAGCGTCGAGCGAAGGGCGCGGTCCAAGTTTTACCTTTGGCTTCCCGGTCGAACCGTGTGATGTGTAGCTGTACAGTTCGGGTCGTGCGGATTGGGAAGATTGTCGAGGCTCTTCGACTGTATGTGGGGCAGATTGATCTTCAGAACCGCGTCGTTCGCGCGTTGCTTGTGATTCTTCGGCGTCGGGGAACGTGGATTGATCAGGCGGAGGAGAAGTTGGCGGGGGAGCGTCAGTATCTTCTTGGGCAGGAGGGCGTTCTTCTGGGACCGTTGACTGTCGTTTGTTTTCCTCTTCGTCGTCCTCAGCTATTTCCATCAACCGGCGCCTCCGCAAAGAGCTCGTGGAGGACGTTGTAGAACCAGACGCGGTATGAAGTGAACATGCAGCAGACAGTGCTGTGTCCCGGAGTTCTTTGGCTGTGGTTATGGGAAAGACCGTGTCGTGAGGGGAGAATCGTTCCGTGACGGCGTTGAAATGAACCGCGGTGCGTGCTAAAGCTGTGTTAGGTCTGGTGTATGTATGTCTCAATCGAGGAGCAGAGGGATTCCGTGTATCCACGTACCTTGGATCAGTCTGGAGCACTCCTCGGGCACGTATTTGATGACAACGTTTCTTCGTCGGTACCGCAGGAAGCCAAATAGCGGCGAGGGCTCGTCGTATTGTGCAATCGCGTTCCGGATCTCCACGATGCCTCCGTTCCCTCGGCCCAGCAGATCTACTTCATCTCGAGAAGCGTATTTCAGGAGGAACCTAGCACGATTATCAGTATTCCAAAGAAGTCTCCGGTGCATGACTCGGGAGGAGCTTACCATCCCCCTGGTTCCGCCGCGGCAGTCTCATATGCCTCCTTGACTTTGACATCATCCAAGCCATTCAGCGACATTGCTTGCCCTGGGATCCGGCGCGAACTGGAGGATCAAGTCGCCGTGGTTACCTCAAGTCGCTACGAAACTTTCTGGATTCAGGGGAAAGGCGGATGGTTCCACGATTGATGGCTCCACATGATACGGCGGTCGCAGCCGGCTGCCACCCGCACTGGGACCCAAAAGCGCGAACGGGATTCGGTGGAGGCAGCGAGCCCACGACGATATACGCAGCGCAGAGCGGCAGGAATCGGGGGAACACTGCGATGGATTATTATTGATGATGTACTGTGCGAAGGTTGCGGGCGGTCCACGAAAGAAAATATAATATAATAACCGCGATGCGATGTCCCTGCAGGCCCGTTGACTCGTTCTAGCTTCGAGGGTGGCCGAGGTCTAGCCCGAAGTGGAGATTGCTCGACAGCTCTCTCTTCTGTGTCAATAGTCGCTGCTGTCGCCGTTGAAACTTGACGGTTGAGCACCTCCAGACCTGAGGGGAGCCGGCGGGGTCTTATTGACCAGGTGGTATTGTGTGTATGGACTTTCGTGCTGCTGCATGGAACGTGGCCGTGCGATCATTCATGCGTTGGCTGGCTCTTGAGGAGACCATGGAACAGAGCACGTATCTACGGAGTAATGGGATAAGGTAACAAGAGATGGCTCGGACCATTCCCCATGCACAGGGCTGCTACAAGTCACAGTACAGACTGGTGAACTCGTCGACTTGTCAACTCGTGGACTTGTGAAGCTTTCCTACCTTACTGTACAGTATGTCCCTATTCAACTCGATCAACTACTACTCCGCAGAAACCAATGGCTAGATCCAATTGAAACATTCCATCGGACTCCGGATCTTATCAAGAACTCAGCTAACTACTACCAGCTTCGGTCGTTCGGATGAATTATTATTAGTTCTGTATTGCGAGAATCCTTTCAGGCGCTGATAGTTGTGTACCTGGCGGTACCTGAGGGATTGACAGCTAGCAGTCCAAAGAAAGACAGAGCTGCCGAGTCTACAGAGGCACTGTCCCTACTTAATCTTGGAGGATTGCAGGGCCCCTCGCTTCAAAAGACCTCGAAACACCCGTCTCTCTCCCCCCTCCCTACCCAGGCATCTGGTTTGCTGAAACCACGACACGCGCGGCACACTTCGATAGCAAGAGAGTGCTGGATGAATCAGGCTATATAGGGGGAGACCGGATGTAGGAAGAATTGTGATTCCTGCTATAAAAGTGTGATGAGCGAGTCAAGAATCAATCCTCCGCGAGAAACCCTTTTGATCTGTATGGGTGGTGCTCCCAGCCTAGTGCTGATTAGCAGTTACCCCTGAGTGACATCGGGTAAGCAAGTCAGGTACAGAAGACATAATAGTTCGTACCAAACATGACACTTACCTATTTCCTGCCTTGGCCAGAATGCCCTTCTCCCTAATAGCTTCCGTGGCTATACAAGTTCGAAACTCAAAAGACAAGCTGATTGACAACTTGATAAGGTACTGAGTAGCGGTACATCAGTCAGCACGATTGATCGCTAGCCTCGACAGCTCTTTCGCCGTCGAATACGGCTAGCATTAGCACTCGGCGGCAACTAACCTATTGTGCCTTCGTCAACCCCACCTCATCCCTTAGAGATACTTCGTAGCTATTGCAAGTTGCAAGTCGAAAGTCTCAAACCCGGATTCCTTTTCGTCTCCGACTCTCCGTTTTCCTATCCTTAATCGTATCGTGGAACCCAGCTGGGCCTTATCCCATCCCTATCTCTTCTGTTTGTGGTCATCATGCTCAGCTACAATTATCAGCATCCAGTGGGCTTATCATATGCTTCGCCAGTCGCGGATTCGTGGTGGCGATGGGCCGTGTGATGGACTCCATCATAGCGATATCTCTCTGCTTCGCTCCCAATCCCACCCTTTTCCTCCTGCTTCACAAACATTGATAACCAAGTTTATTCAAATTTCGGAACAGAGAGATCAAGTATAACAAATATTACCAAGGTATTTCTCTTTACTTCCATTATCAAACAAGCTCAGGCTCCTTAACCTCTGTTGGTGGCATTCGACTTATCGAGTTTATCTCCATATCATTTCTCCGTACCCCTCATTATTCAGGTAAGTGAAGGGGGTAAATAGCTCCTTTACCCTGCATCGTCCTTTACTCATGAGGGGTTTTGGCTTCTCCAGACTCCAGAGCATCATACTAAACGGGACTATAGCCAAGGTACCTCCCGAAGACGAAATCCGGACCTGGCTTAGAGACCCTCCCTTCTCTGCCTCCCTCAAATCTCTCCGCTTCTTTGTTAGAACTTCCGTTGTCCTCTGTTGCTCATAGGCCTGGATCGAGATTAAGGCCGAATAACTCTACCGTCTTCACTCGGAGCCACCCGTTGAGCATGCGCCTGGTATGGAAGCAGAACCGCGATGACTGTAAACCAGAAAAGACACCTGTATACAACCGAGCGAAGACTTATAGTAGCTATAGATAACAGAAGAACTTCTTTAGAAAAATACAAAATAAAAATGTCTAGAGGAGATGACAAGCTTGTTACCGCTCGCACGTGCGAGCCTTCGCCACAGATCCAAATCGCGTTAGCTCGTCACGGGAACAAGCGACCAAAAAAGATTCCTCGTCACTCGAGCTTCAATCTCAGGGAGCCCCAAGTACAATACCTCACCCTCATCTCAACTCAACTCCACATTGAAGGCACCTGAGCGCCTTTTCAACATCACAATCGCATCCTCTTAGAAACCTGCCAAGATGGTCGAATTAGTAGAAGTCGAGGACGAGTCCTTCGAGACAAAGCAGGCTGGCCCATCAGACGAGGAGGACGAGTACACAGACACCGGTATGTCTAAATCCAGAAGTAGAATCATCTCAATCTAACCTCAAACTTAGACTCCGAGATCTCTACCGATGATGAAGACAATGTTCCCGATGAAGAAACCCTCGCTGACCGCATCTACGCATTGCGGGACATAATACCTCCGACCACACGATCCTACATCTCAAACAAGGTTGACACAACCACCAGCTGGATCAAGTCCGGACTGTCATTCAGCGGCAAGACACTCTGGGTTATTAGCACGAGCGCGCTGATGCTAGGTGTCCCGTGGGCGTTGGCATTTGCGGAGGAGCAGCAGATGGTTGAGATGGAGAAGGAAATGCGGATGAGGGAATCAGGCCAGGAGGTATGCTCAGATCCACTCCTTTGACATCCCTCAGCGGTCTGTATTACAGAATATGCTAACTGATCCATGATAGCTCCTCAATCAAGGTACAACCGCCGGAGCGCTGAATTCACAGCTTAACGCCCAGACGGGCAAGCCTGCGCTGTAATAGTGGAAAGACGTGATACATGACCATAAAAATTAGGAACAAGTGGATAGGAAGTATGGCATTGTACATCAGAGATTGTATGGCTGGTAGGATAATTCAGAAGGTTTGGGGTCAAACCTGTGTTGTATTTATAGGTATCTCAGCTTCGGAATAATCAAGTTCTCTAGACACCTGACTCGACCACAAACTGCCAATGTGAAAGCCCTCTTGAGCCAGACGATGGAAATATCTATAGAATGATCTACGGAACAAAAAACCAAAGGATCCCGACCCTAGTTATGACTTCGCCCCCATGTATAATTGGCCAGCTAGCCAGCCTGTAGGGGTATATGTATGGCTGCGCCTGTGTTGGCACTTCAATCTCGGAAATCAAGGAATTAAGAAATCCAGAAATCAAGAAACCGACGCTCGTGAACACTTCACCTCATATATACATCTGCCACGACACAACGGGCCCAGATGCAACGACAATTGATCTGGGCACGTCGAGCAACATGTCGGGCTTATTCTCCCGCCGTACATCTTACCTACCCCTTGGAAAATCATGGGCAGACACAGGGGAACATAAACGGCACAACACATATCCCCTAGCCCACAGCTCGAGGAAGAAAGATAGACGGTCAGCCAACCCATGCTTCGCTATATCAACGACATTTGAACTAACTGCTCTTCTAGATGGCCCCTCGTGTTAAGGTTCTGGAAGGGCTCTATCCACGGCAGTACGTGGATACATCCTCATTTATATCTTCATTCTCTCCCTGCACTGAGCACGTGCTGATCTGGTCCTCGTCCAGCAATTGCCATCCCAGTCATCTTACACGCCCTCATCGCCGCTTTCGTTGTATATGTGAACCAACATATCAACTCGGACTTCAACCTTCCCAGCACGATCGTGGGTTTTCCTCTTCCCTCTCTCTGCGCGCCGCATTCCCCTGCTCACCACCTTTCCAGATCCCCTCCCTATCCATCGTGGTAGGTCTCATGCTCGTCTTCCGCAACCAGACAGCATACTCGCGCTTCTGGAACGGCCGGCTGCACGTGAACAGCGTCACGACGGCCATCCGGTGTCTCGCGCGGCAGATCTTGGTCCTGGTGCCCGCGCCCGCCGTGCCGCCGAGCATGCAGTCGATGAATTCCGAGAGCTACCTCGATGCGCCGGGCTCGCGGACGCCCATGTCTTATTACGAGGCGGTGGCGACGCCCGGCGATGATGTTCTGGGCAAGGCGGACGAGGCGCGGACGATCGAGACGGTCCGCATCTTGATCGCCATGCTGTACACGATCAAGAACCATCTGCGCGCGGAATGGGGCGTGGCGCTCTCCCCCGGCACGCGGCTCACGGAGGATGGGCAGGAAGATATTGTGGATGAGTATAAGGATCTCCTACCTCCTCAAATGAAGGGCTATGAGCATCGGGGTCTAGGGTTGACTTTACAACTATCGACTTTCATTGAGGACTTTGTGCAATATGGAGTCGAGAAGTACGTCTCATCCTCTCACCGATTAACCCTCTTCCCCCTGATCCTGAAGCCATTCACATACTCACAATGCTCACCTCATACAGGAAATGGTTCCACAACGCCGCCTCCGCAACCATGCTCTCCTCCCTGAACCAGCTCACCTCAGCCTACGGCACCATGGAAGTAATCCGGCTGGTCCCGATCCCCGTAGCGCACCTCATCCACCACAAGCAGACGCTCGCGCTCTTCTGCGGCATCCTGCCCTTCGCCATGGCCTCGGAGATGGACTGGTGGGCCGTGCCGCTCGTCGCCTTCGTCGCCTTCACGCTGTACGGCATCGAAGGCATCGCGCAGACCTACGAGGACCCGTTCGGCGTCGCCAAGATCGACATCAACCTGGACGACATCGTCGAGGACGCGCGCCGCGAGGTCGAGGTCATGCTGTACGCGTGGCAGATCCAGGGCGGCCGCGGCGGCATCTTCCGCCCCCACGCCCCCGGCGACGACGCGCCCACCAGCGACGCCAGCTCCGACTACTTCAGCCACGGCGCCGCCGCCTCCTCAACGACCACTCCTACCAATACTGCCGCCCAGCGTCAGGAATCCCTCCTCCGCGTCGTCGTCAATGATCTAAACCAGGAGATCCAGCGCGAGACCAGTAGACGGCGGCGCGAGCGCGCAAGAGCTTCGGGCGCTGAGACGCCGCAGGACTTCTCGACTAGGGATAGCGAAGCTGCTGCGGGACCGAGTAACAATGTCCCGGGTCCTGGGGCTGGAGGGAAGAAATTAAGTTGGCATGATGGCGGCGGCGGGGTGTAGGTTAGGTAAGGTATGTATCTAGATCCATTGATTGCGCGGGTTGGCGTTTCTTGCTTTTATAGAATGGATAGGACGGATGGATTGATAGATAGATAGATTTGAGATCATGGTGGTTCGTTTGACATTTTGTTGATTCGTTCATTGATTGGGGCGGGGGCGAAGCATGTTTGGAGTTTGGGAGTGCGTGCCCTTCATTCGATTACCCACCCACCCCTTTAGAATAACAATCGTATGGATAGACAGAGACAGACACAGGTATCAAAGGTTCGCAATCGGGGTATTTTACATATTCATACATAACATCAACTTCGTATCCTCATTAAGGTATAAACCACACGAACGCCCCGTTTGGCAGCACAAACCGCTCGCTCGCCATGCACCCCCAGAACTCCTAATCAAATAGACAATCCGCCACTTTCGATACTCACACACTCTTTCCCATCACTCTAGCACGGGGACGAAAATCATTGGCGATTACCACGTTTGTATCTTCCCGGCTGGAAATCCCTAGCATCCGACATCATGTCCTTGAAGATGATATAGAGCGCCTTGATTTCCTTGGCGGCCTCTAATGTGTCCACCACCTCGTTGGCGTGTGCTTGTCTCTCTTCGGCTGTCATCTCGTCCAGCGCAGCAAGTTTGACAGGTGTGAGATGGCCTCCCTTCTCGAGCTTCGCGATGACCTGTTGGTTGAGCGCGTATTTCCAATGAACAAGCATGTGAGCATAAGTTGCCTTGTCGGCACAGTCACTAGGGGCCGGGATTAGTATCGTTTTTCAATTACTTGACGATCCAGTTTAATCGAATAACTGAATTCGAACATTTAGAGAGGATTGACGAAGGGGGAACGTACCGGCCAGCGAACCACACAGTGCTTGCAGGCTTGATATCATTATCATGCTCATCAATCGCGCTCCTATCCTCATCTTCATCCTCGCTACCGAAATCATCGTGGGAATCGCTGTCGGAGTCGCTGTCTGACTCGTTGGGCACCTCCAACAAGGTCTCCTTGACGTAGGGCTTTCCGCGGAAGGAGATAGCTACTGAAGGAACGTGAGAGCGATGATTGCAAGCATCGCACTTCGGTACTCCATCTACAGTATAGCCTTCTCCATCACACAACGGCCGCTTGATCAAATCAGGGCGGGCATTGAGAGCTTTTGTGAAGTCACTAGTCCATTGCGAAGAGATGAATTTACTCTTCGCGTATCCTTGTGCCTCGAAATCCACCTTGATAAAGGCTTGTTTGTAGATTGGATCATCCCGATTAGGGAAGCCGGGATCAAGCTTATTATGAACAAGCCATTCTACACAGTCTTTGAAGTGCTCCTTCAGAGGTTTGTGCGCATGATGAGTGTATTGAAGAGGGATGCCAAGGGAGCTTAAAGGGACACCTACAGTCTACAAGTTAGCTTATGTTGACAATAATTTCCAGCCGGGATGCCACGACTGAAATGTTGAAGGTACGTACCAATCAGTTCATCATCCTCGACAACAAAATCTGAATCATCTTCGTCTCCGCCAGTGTTTGAACGGTGCTGGTTGACATTTGGACGTTGGCGAGATTCTGAAGCTCTCCGTTCAGCAGGCTCAGGACTGAATTCCTCATCGTCAAACCTCCTCAGCACCTCCTGATCCGTGTCGCTGTCATAGAGTGGAGGTTCCACTTCATCACCATCACTGGATGAATCTGTCACCTTGTCAATCTTCTCCCCAGCACGCTTGCGCTTGAGTAGCTCGGCAGCCTTCTCTCGGGCAGTGCGATGAGATTTTCGTGGCAGGGATTTCCTAGTGAAACGGCTTGGGGTTGTAAGGCTCTTGCTGGTCACCGCTCTAGCTCTCCTGGAACCGGAGGCAGCCTTTTTCAGGGCTGGGAGATCGCTATCACTACTATCATTGTCTTCATCATCCTCCTCTGGTCTGGTTGGGCGTCTACGCTTTGATGGTGAAGGGGCGATGTCAGAACTGTCAGACTCCACGGCGGACTTTCTTCTCTTCAATGGTGAAACAAGAGGCAGCTCATCGCTATCCTCGCTATCATCATCTTTTTGTATTGCTTGTCTTTGTCGGCGCTTGACAGGTAATCTCAGGTCAAGATCAGAATCATCCTCTAAGTCAATGACTGTCTTTCCCTTGGTGGCAGGTATAGGAAGTTTCTTGGGTTTAGGCTGTACTGATAACTCATCGCTGTCATCTTCAACGATGATCGGCTTTCTTGGGCGTCTCGGTGCGCTTGACGGCACAGGCGGCTGATCGTCAGAATCGGTGTCATCAGCGACAGGTTTCTTGCTTGGTCTGTAAAGGGATTGCGGTTGCGATGATCGGGGTGAGAGGACAAGATCATCATTGCTGTTATCCGAGGGAGTAATAGGTTTCTTCTGTCTCTGTGAATCTGCACGCGAGAGTCTGGGAGCACACAGTCGTCCTCTTATTGCCGTCATCTTCTTTCGAGGTACAGCTAGAATATCTTCATCTGAGGAGGACGTGCTATCGGGCATGTCGTATCCGGGACCTTCTTCGAGAGCGGTAGACCTGCTAGTTCTTCCTCCACGCATGTTTCCACGTAGCTTTCCATGGGCGCCTCTACGTGTAGGTGTAGGGTTGGGTAAATTGGCTTCGTCGTCATTATCGCTGATCTCGAAAGCATCTATATACACAAGAGGGGTTCGTTAGCCAGAGAAGATAAGAAAGATCTAACAAAGCAAGCAAGGCGCCACGAGAGTCCGCGCGCTCCAGAGCAGTATATAACCATCGAAGGAATTCGCACATCCTAGCAAGATCTGAATATGCGAAGGGGGAACAGGGAGCATACCAGCAGCAGACTTTGCCCCGCCAGGCTTCGACTGAGAGAGGTTCATAGTTGGCGACAGACGGTATCTGACATTCGCAGGCGACAGGTGATTGCGTTTCTCAGAAGGCGACGAGCTTTTCGTAGTGTTATCAGGATCGATAGGGTGGAAGGTGAGGCGTGTCTGCCTCTTGCGTCTGGCCTTGTGCTCGAGGTTCGATGGCATGCTTTTGCTCCCCTCTTTCTACGGCAACCAGCAAGACGCGCTCGCTGAGTGCTCTCCCCGCGTTGTCGTTCTTTGCGCTAATTCTGCGTAGTCAATATCGCGATGCTTGACAAGTGCTAAAGTCAATGACTAGAAGCGAGTCCCTAAAATCAGGTTGCTTGCACGATTGATGAGGCAAAAAAGGTGAGACTATTGATGAGTATGCGCAGAAAAAAGAGGGAGGTGATTGCGAACTTTGACAAGGTGATGTCGCGTAAATTCGCGTAAGTCTGTAGGGACCAGCTCACGATATCACGTGATTAGCCACTATCAACATATTACCTTGCCTTACCGCTTTTCAACTTCATCTCAACTCATCTCTTCCCTCTTTCTCCAATGTCATCCATAAGTATATAGAATGTCTTCTTTCCCTATACTCCACGTGGGGGTTGCTGCGCATGATTCTATCTTTGAATATAGTCTTCCCCCAGGTACGCGTTCACATGAAGATATTGATTAGGATTAATCGCTGAAGGTATTTTGATTGTTGTTACTACTGCAGATACAAACATAACGCTTTGCACCGAAATTGTGCGTGTGTTCACTCTCTAAGAAGCTAACCACGACCAGTTCGGGAGAACCGGCAGCCATGGCAGAGCGCGTCGAGGGGAAATAAAAATGCAATTCGCTGCCATGAGAGATCCCTTCCCATTACGACCATATATCCTCTTCCTCCCAAACTCATATGCAAGGGTATCCGCGGAAGTGGTATCATCAAAGAAACAATCCCTCATGAATATTAAGAAAAGGTGAAAGCCGCTGCTGATTCGACTTTAAGCAGTCCCAGTAAGAACAGGGTTGTTAGCTCCCAGAGTGGTATGGCCTGTGTCTAGGGCCGTGAGAGATGGCTCTTCCTTGCCAAAGGCCTTGTCAACTTCCTTTTTAAATAGGGAGGTATCACCAGGGGTCAAACCCTTCGCGAAACCCTCTGTCTCAGCTGTGGTGGCAATGGCAGCAGCCTGAGCAGTGTCAGGCTTTTCAAGCTTTTCGACTTTTTCAACCTTTTCAACCTTTTGCGGCTCTCTCAAACCGCCCCCGGTTACGGGATGTGGTTTTCGAGTGATCCGGGGAACGCTGGGAAGGTCTGAGGTTGTCGATGCCGTTCCCAATCTGAAGATCGGTGATTCCCACTTGTTGCCGCTCATACCAAGGTGTTTGTATTCGGTTGCCTTTGTTGATATTCCCCCTGGAAGCTTGATGTCGGGGAAGATGGAGTCATCCTTGGTTATGGTCACGTTGACCTTCTTCTCAGCAGAAACCTCTGCGGTCTTTTGTTTGCCCTGCATCAGCTGCTTCTGAGCTGCTTTGACGTAACGACTGTATACGTTAGGGGCTTCCTCAGGATGTTCCGCTACCTGCATTATCGTCAGACCAGAGTCATACTATAATAGTGTCAAGTGTGACTTACCATCTTTTTTGCACGGTCAGCCTCAAGCTTGATCTGGTAAGCCATGCTATCGAGTTGGTGTACTTGCTCCTTGATCTTCTGCTCCAGGACCTTCTGAATGGCAGGGCGGAGAACCTTCAGCATCATGCCCTTTGCTAGAGCGAACAAGATCTTATGCCTAGATCGTTTAATCCTGATTTTGAAGTTCCTGACATCAACATCAACCCTGTCTACCTTGAAGAAGTTCTGTTGGTCCAATCTGTCGACAGACGACATCTTCATCTTGAAGCTCAAACCGCTCCCACCAAGGAAGATGTCAGCAATACCGATGTCAGTGAGTTTTGGTGAACCTTGCTTTCTCTTAACATAGTAGGAAACATCTCTCATATCCATCTGGATGCCAGAGACTGACACGCTGACGGAATGGATATTTTTATTTGCCACCTTCTTGCGTCCATATCGGAAATAGTTGTCTTGAGAGATCATTAGGAGCGGACCTGTGTCGAGGAGTGGGGCGACACTTACCATTGGCAACTTCAATAATGTTAGGCATCAAATTATCGCTCTCAATAACCAAGTTCTCGACAATTGCATCAATGGCAGGGTCGCTGTACTCAATTCTAGGAATAGGCACGTAACGGATGTTTTCAAAGGCGGCGGGAATAATGACCTCTGTAAGGTCCTTGACGAGATAGGGCTTCAAAGCTGGCTTGCCATACTCGTCGTAACCCAGGTCCCTGAATAGTTTCTGCATAGAGAGTCCAAAGCGCTTGTTTATCGGATCCTGCTCAAATTGATCGCCAAGGAACTTGATCTCGTCGACGATGCGGTCTGTGTGGTTGCGGTAACGGTCACGAAGGAGGAAATTACCACGATCATAGATCACGTTCCACTCCTCCGTGGCGCTCTTCTCCATGATGTAGCCTTGCTGCTGGAGGCATTTTCTGATATACTGATTAAGGTGCTTAAACCATGACTTCAGTTCAGGGTCCTTGTCGGCGTCACGGTAGATATTGTTAATGGCATCAAAAAGATCATCGGTAGAGGTGCCGTTGGCAGAGCGCTCAATGAGTGTCTTGAAACCAGTCAGTACTTCCGTACTCTTGCTCGTTAAATCTGCCACATACCTTCAAATCAGCTTCAGCAAGCCTCAACGCATCATTACTACGGGCGTCCTGGACTGCGCCAGTGGACTTCTGCCCAATGGTTTGAGCATGACCGAAGTAAGTCTCGGCCAAGTAAAGGAGTGTGTCGATAGCCTGCGCATCTGGGGGTGAAATCTATCAGCATGCGATTGAGTAAGGAGACATGAGTTGGACACCTACAATCGGGATGGCTTTGGATCTCAACCACCATCTTACGGAGCCTCCAGATGGTTTGGTCGCGGCGCTCCTGGGGCACCTTACCGGCCAGATAATCTTGAGTACGCTCTCGGTTAATGCGAGCCTGTTCATAGGTGTCCTTTGAGACCATATCAGATAGACGCCGCTTGGTTGTGCCGGCTTCTGCACCCGCCTCACCCTCAGCGCCGGTGGGTTTAGTAGTCTTGAACCGGCCCTTGATCTTATCAACCGAGATGTCTGGAGCATCATGCCATACGCCCTCTTCCGCGGGCTCGTCAATATGGCGCAACTGCTCCTGAGACGGCTTCACCTTGGTGGCCGCCTTGGTGGCAGCATCCCCGGCGATGTCGCGGAGGAGAAGTGTAGCATCGTTTACTAACACGGTTGTTAGGCAAAGGAACAAAATGGAAGGGACGGTTGCACTTACAAAGCTTGCGGAACTGCCCATTGGTGATGATGAGCGTGCCAAGGGTTCGAAGGCCTTCCAAAGCCTTGTGGGCATGTCGCTGCGCCGTCTCGCGGTCAACTGGCGTTTCCGGGCGAGAGACAGCCTCAGCCTCGAGATGTTCGGATTGCCAGATCAAGTCTTGGAGTAAGTTCCCCGCGTTTTTGGTGAGGAGTAGTACCTTCGCCTGCTCGACAACCTCGCGCAAGTCCTTCACGAGAGCTCGAGCCTCTGGGGATAACTTGCTGGATGGGGCGGTCATAGGACGAGAGGCGAGGAAGCTGTTGAGTGCAATGTCGATTTGCTCGTTCTGTTGCCAATTCACATGATCTCAGCAATTGATATTATCACACCAGCAATAGTCAGGAGCACTTACGGACGGGAGCTTGCCATTTTTGAAAGCTTTCACAAGGTGTTAGCAGATAGGCAAAGCGCGCCGCGGCCAATGCCAGGTTTGGGGCCTACCGGTAACTATTCCATAGAGCTGGAGTTTGCGGTTTATGTCGGCTTCCTCCTCTTTGATGTTGGTCGGTCGATTAACCGTAGCGGAAGGCATCGTGGCAGATTGACGCTGGTGTCTCGATGACACCTAGATGAGGAAGAAGGCGGGACAAAGAATTAAGGGTTTCTGATGCTGATGATTGATTATGTATGTATGGGAGAGGAAGAACGATTCCCTTTCGGTTGAGTGAGTGGAAATGTGATTATGTATTGTATGAGTATGGATGGTGGGGGAGAAGATGTGATGGGATGTAATGGGATGGGATGGGAGAAGATGTGGAGTGAGAGAGTGTGGAGTGAGAAGTGGTGACAGGTGAGGTGAGTGGCATACAGCAGCTACCTTTGGTTTGTAGGGGCCTACGCTATGGCAAAAGCGAAGAGGAAGGAAGTGAGAAGAGGGAGAAAGACAGGCACGATGGGAGGAGGTAAAGTAAATATCTGTTTGCTCCAGGAGTCCAGGATGTTTGCGTACAATCCAAGTATCATCCCATGTACCTATTCCCACTGAGGAGAGGTGATATCAGTCTTTCCAGGACGCTCGAGTCGTAGCAAAAGAGGGAAGGAGAGCGCATCATCTACTCTTGCTTGACTTACTTGGAAGAGTCCTTGAGCCTTGACGTTCCATGTCCTTGGTTGCTTCCATGGCCTTGGACGTCGACGTCACGAACAAAGTTGTGGGAGCGGTCATTGGAGTAGATGGTTGTTGAGGAGGTTGTCTCCTGTCACTGACGTCGACATGTCTCATCCCTGCTGCCGATCCTGGGCGTGGGCACAGGTACGCTGGATTACCGTATTACCGCATTGCCGGATTACTGTATTACCGTATTTTCTATAGTTTGTACTCCGTGTGGCACTTTCATTGGGAACAGCGAGGCAAGGTCTGATAACCAATCCCTTACAGTATTTACGGAGTATTTGTCCACCCTCCCCGCAGTCAAGTCGGAAGACGTCGCGGGGGACGCTAGGCCCCATTGGGACTTGGCACGAGCAACCCACCTCGATCAAAGGATTCGGAAACTCATTACCTTACCTTAAAGTACCTTATTCCGCGCAGACCACGTGGAAGAGCCAGCTGATAAGCAGTGCGGGCCGTTGCGAGGAGCACATCGATTGTATTGCTTGTTCATTATTGTTTATCAGCACAAAACCGTACGAAACTTCTCTTTCCTATCCAGGGCTATCCCTCCGTCCATTGTCAAAGCCAGATGACTCGCGCTCTAGATACCTTATATGTAACAGACTCCTGCATTTGTGTTCTGATTTAATTATACAATCCTGCGAGACTGATAAGGTAAGGTAGATGGGTTCTCATTTTATAAAAGAAATAAAGTCTGAAGGTACCAAAATTGCAGTCGCCGGAAGTGCCCTGAAACTACCTTCCTTACTTATCCATCCAGAAGGGTTGCTCCCCCTTTATTAGAGACCCTTCCAGATCAATCTATACCTCCTGATATCTCCCCCCGTGTCTCAACATCTTTCTAATTCCAATGTTTATAGAATGTAAATGTGAATGCCTACTCGCTTATCACTGTCCTTCACCCCCCCTTCCCCCTTTTTTCAGGGGCTCGCTTGGATCACCAACTCCCCCCTTATCTCCCTACCTAAGGTAACAACCATAAAGCTCATATATCAAAATGAACCTTCCAGTACCGACTCTAAGCCTTGAGACTTATTCTTAGCAGAGGGCGTCTTTGTTGTTTCGAAAGACTGAATCCAAAACTACCGGATGCCTAATATCTTGTTATAGCTGCCGCAGTATCAAATAGCATATATAAAAACGAAAACATCCAAGAATGAAAGGCATGAATTCACTCCACAATTCCATAAATCTCATCTTTGTTACCCCAAGTTATAAAAATCGACTCAATCTCTCTTTTCCCTCCCTCCCCAAATCCTCAACCATTGCCTTCTTGCAAACAAGCAAAATCGATTCGATCATTCTCCATCAATCAATCAATCCTCCACCTGATAATAAATCAAGGTTTGCAGAAATAAGAAGAAAACATGTCAAGCACGCCCTTCAACCTCGCCCACCTGCTCAAGTCCGCAAAATACAGCGATCTGAAAGTCATCTGCCAGGATCAAGAATTCAACGTCCACCGAGCGATCGTGTGCGCGCAGTCCCCAGTTTTGGCCGCGGCTTTCGATGGCGCTTTTCAGGTCCTCCTCCTCTCCCCCTCCCCAAAGCCCCTGAATGATCGAGGCAGTTGTTGTGTAGGGGATTTGTTTTGCTGATTAATAGTGAGTGGGTTAGGAAGCAGCGACATGCACTATTGTCATTAGAGAGTTTGAGGCGCGGACGGTTAGACAGATGATAGCGTTCTTGTATACAGCGAGTTATGAAGAGGATTTGGAAGAGAGAAAAGAGGAACGAGGATCTGACCTTGAGGAGGGAGATGTTGAGATGGATGGTAAAGGTGAGAGAGAGGAGAGAGAGATCTGGTGATAGGATGCAAGCTATTAACCCATGAAAATCCAGACGATGAAGGACACGCCTCTCTCCCCACACCAACGAAACCAACAACTACCGACCTCCTACTACATCACATGCAAGTAAACCGAATCGCAGACTACTACAACATCCCCCCCTTACTCGCCCTCGCAAACACCAGAATCGAAAAAATCCTCAGAAAAAAATGGTCCGCCGATCGATTCTCAGACGTCGTTAAAGAAGCTTTCACCTCTAACAACGATATCGAATTACAGGAGCTTATATCCTCAGCCGTGAATAAGAATATTGAAGAACTGATCGAGCGCGAGGACTTCACGGCGCCTGATATCATACGTCACTTCTCACTCAGCATCATACGATACATGATCGAAGAGCGAAAATTGGCAAGGGAGTGCCATAGCGAGGCTCTAATGCACGCCCGAAGAAGGGCCTCGTGGATCGCAAAGCTTGGGTTCATTGAAAATTGCCAAAATGACCTTTGTACAGCTGAGTTTAATGGTCAGATCAAGTTATCTTATGTTGGTGGCGGTGATCCAGTGTATCAGCTTCAGTGTAGAGAATGCGGCAAGCGGCATTTTCGATTGGATGCCATATGACTCTATGAGGTAGATTTCATCAAGAGGATAGGACCGGAGCTATTAGCAATTTAATTAGCTGCTGTCAATAACAGTTTTCATACTTTTTATATCTTGTATATCCGGCCTCTCTCCTCTCCATCCTTCCCCTTTCCCCCCCCTCTCAATCCCCCTTTCCCCCTCTCTCTACTCGCCTACCTTACCTACCCAGGTACCACCTACCTAATCCATCTACTCCCTCCCATCCAAGTCCAACTCCTTCAAGCCCAAAAAAGAAAACAAAAGAAAAGAAACAACCTCACCTTTCACATCTACAACATGATGATGATGATGATGATGATATTTATTTACGTCTAAATACGGGCATAAATCAAGTAACCGTAAGGTAGTGTGAGGTTTTAATTCCCTTAATCGTTTGTGTAAGTCTCTGGATTGGACCCTTGGTTAAGCTATCAGACTGTGTTATATACAGAATAAGCGAGGATCATGTGTACCCTAACAGGTAGCTACCTAGGTACTGCCTATAACCCTGAGTCCCTGACCTCCTAAAGGGTATAAGGACGTGCTAAGCTGATAGTGTTAAGTCTTTGACTCTTCGCCCTCCTACATCTAGGTACGACATGTACCAAAAAAGACACCACCTACCTACCTATCCTCCCACCTCTCCCACCTCTTCCAACTGCTCCCCCCAAATTCCCTAATCTTACCTTACCTATCATCACCATCACCAAAAGGCAGGACACACACAAAACAAAACATATCGATGCAAAAAATATTCCCTTCCATTTATTTTCTCTAAGTCCCCTCCCCCTTCCCCCCCCCCCACCCCATACCTGCTTGCTTAATCCAAGTTTCATTTTTTTCATAGCTCATTCATTCAAAAGGTAGGTTTGGTTTACCTATGCATGCATGCATGCGACCAATCCCATCCATCCATCATCTATCCGCATATACCTTACTCTTCTCGACTCAACTCTCTCACCTCTCTCCTCTCACCTCTCTCTCCCCGCTTGACAAAATCCGCATTTGGCATGCATCTACTACAAAAAAATAAATGAAAAGAAGAAGAGAAAAAAGCATGCATCATGATGTTTTTCTTCAAACATCTGATGCCTCTCTCCACCCCCCTATCCCCCCCTTATCCCGCGTAATTCTCATTTCGAACGAACTTCTCTCTCTCTCTCCAATCCCCCCTTTCGCAAAGTAGCAGAAAAAAATAAAATATGAAGTTACAGAATGCGTATGATGTTTTCAATTCATAGACGGATCTTTCTCCCTCCCCCCTTCCCACCCCGCTTATCACCACCTTGGATTTCATTTCAGGTCGATTCATTTCAAATCCAGCCCAGCCCATCCACCTACCGTACAATCTCGCCCGAGTCCCGACGCCAGAACAAAGAAAAAAAAAAAAGGAGAACTCTGTAGAGTGGAAAAATTTTTAAGATTCGTAACACAGCATCCGTAGGTCATTCATTTGCTAGGGAGATGCAGCTTGGCGCGCACGCCCGCGGCGTCTACCTCCGGCGCATCGCTATTAACCAGGCCCGGTTCTTCCTCGATCACCTTCTCCATCTCGACGTTGAGGCGCCAACCGGGATCCTCCTCGGTGACGGGTTGAGGCTCGTGACCCCTGCCGCTGTTGCTGCCGCTGACGCCGACACCCGGGATGCCGTCTTCGTGCACCTTGCGCCGGGCGTCGCCGACGATCTTGTCGACTTCGCTCATGGCGCCGGCGAGGGAGTGGGGATCGCCTTCGACGCCGATGGCGCAAGTGGAGTCCCTGGCCGTGCTCAACAGCGCCGACTTGTTGAAGCGCACGATCATGCAGGACAGATTGTCGGTGCTGAAGCGGGCGAGCGCGTGGTCGACGAGTTGCTTGGCGGCTGCGACGGGATCGAGCTGATTGCGCACCAAGTCGACGGCTTCTTGATCAGAGCAGACGTCCCATAACTGCATTCGGCGTCATCAGCAGGGGGATCAGAAAGAGGGAGGGTACAACTTACGCCATCGCAAGCAAGGATTATGAATTCATCAATGTCGGGTTGGATGACTGTTTCTGTAGTATAAGGGTGCCCGGTTACTAGATCCTTCATATATGCGTCTCCCAAGGCCCGCGTAACTGCCAGGACCCCATTGACGCGGTTATTGAGAATCAGTCCTCCGGCATTGGCGATTCGCCTCCCCTCGTTCTCGTCACTGCCCTTGTGGTCGTAGGATAACCTCAGGGCTTTACCATTCCGACACAGTACAATCCGTGCGTCTCCAACATTGGCAGTATACAAAACCCTTTGCCTCGAGGCAGTGCTCCTGAGCCTGGCGTGCGTTGCCTCATTGGATGTTAGACTAGCCGCGGCTGCAGCGGCGTTCGCTTGCTGTGATGGGGTCTTGGTCATATCAATGCCACTATCTGCCGACTTCTCCTCGCTCCTGAGAGCCTCTTCGGAGGCTCTAATGGCAGCTGCCGTGGCCGGTGCAATCGGGGTCGACCCCGTTGCTGACTGGGCGTTTGGTATCCTGTCTTCCCAGCGGAGGACGGCGGTGACGGCGGTACACCCACTGTTCTTCAGAGGGAGTTTCTCCAGCTGGGCGTCGACGCTCGTGAAGGTCTGGTCGAGGAGTTCGGGGATGGCGGTATTTGGATTCTTTCTTATCATTTCTTCTAAGATGATGTGCAGTTTCTTCCCGCACCAATCTGCTGCAAAAGTGCCCGCGTGACCATCGAAGATCGCAAAGTAACCATTGTCCGTCTCCATCATCTCGCCCGAGGAGGCCGATGAGGCGAGACTGGCTGTAGACACATCGGTTGAGAGCTCCTCGGACGACTTCTGCGACCTCTGACTCGATGAACCGATGGAACTTAAGACGGGGGCGGGAGTATGTAGGAAGTTGTAGAGGAAGGCATGTGTGTCTTCCATCGTCCGGCGACATTTCTTATTCTTGTCTTCCCAGACGCCCACCCTGAAGGTAGACCTGGGGCCGGGAAGTGATTCGCCTGCCGAGTTATTGTGTTGGCCTTGAGGAACGCTTAACGCCGGATCTTGCTTCCCAAGTTTCTGTAACGGGGTCTGCGTACTTTGACTATCTCTATCTGAGCTGCGCATAAACCCAGCGCTGTTTGGGCTCGGGCTGAAGTGTAACGAGTTCTTCGCGCTGGCCAGCAGGGAGCTGGCCTTCCCCCCAACGCCGCTACTCCTGCGCTTCTTCTCCCCGCCGTTATCTGCGGGAGCGCGGCCTTGCGGACTGCCATTCCCACTGCGCTTCTCTCCCGCTTCAGGGGATTTCGAGGGGGCGTCGCCCGTGTTGGATGTCGTGGTATTTGGGCCAGAAACTGAGGAGCCTCCACCGGAACCCGGCCCCGTATCTTTGGGCGGAGATGCAGAACTGCCAAACATCCTGTTCAGCAGACCTCCCTGGGAAAAGCTCCTCCTCTTAGTTCCTGCCAGCTTGCTGACTTTCACCTGGTGTGCGTCTCGCGAGGAGAATCGAGGCGGATGCGATTTTGGGAGGGGGGGGAGGCGGAGGGCGGGACGTTGTTGGCGAGGATGGCTCGGCAGGTGGAGATGTTGAGAGGCGGCGGGGAGGACCGTCGTGGGGCGGATCTGAATCAAAGAAAAGGGAGATCTGGTGGCGATGTTCTCAAGATTGCGGGTGTTTCGATTGAAAGTTGCTGTGGTCGGGGGGTGGATTTCTTTGTACGGGGGCTGGCTGACCGGTCGGTGTTAGTAGCTTTCGAGGGTGCAACAGATGACGGTATGTGGGGTAGCAGCCACGGGGGGATGCTCATAGGGAGCCGCACAACTCACGACGAATGCTGGAGAGCGACGAGGAAGACGCGTGGAAGATGTTGGAAGGGCTCGATGCGACGACGACGGTCTAACGGATGCGGCGGCAGGAGGCTCAGGAAATGCACGCTGGGAGGGGAGCGCGGCAGAGACGAAGCAGAGGAGCACGGCGTTGGTAGAAAGGTAGAAGTCGAATTGGCGGAGGCCGGTCTCGAGGGCTGACGGCGTCGCAGGGTCTGGCGCACGAAGAGGACTATTGCTGGAGAAGGACGAGGCCTGGGGAGAACAAAAGGCGGGATCGTGTCTGGGCGGGCGGCAGGACTGGAGATGGAGAGAGAGGAGAGATTTGGCCCGATGAAGACTGAGATGCCACTATCGCCAGGATTCCGGTGGTGCGTGGCGGCAGGGGTTGGGGGACGGAGTACAGGACAGGAGGATCCAGGACAGACAAGCTACAGACACAGCACAGCACAGACAACAGCTTTCTTTACGGAGTAGTCGCCGTGGCTCTGGTCGCAGCGCTCGGAGTTCTGCTCAAGGATCCGCGCGAGGGGTCTGGAGAAGCGGAACAATGGCTGGAGGGGATCCAGGGATCCAGACCCACGTCTCTCTACAGAGGATGGATTGATTTGTCTGAGTTATTCTCGCACGAAGGCCTCAGCATCTTAATCCATGAGGATTGGAATTTGGGGATCACTTCAGCAAGCAGACTTATCTATCTGATAAGATCTGATAAGACACCGAAGCTGCTGTGTTATACTGTGGGAAGAAAAGCTGCGTGCCAGGTACATAGGTAGGTAGGAGGTACATACGCGTCCAGAACCAGCACGCGCCGATCACTCTCCCGCCTCGCCCTCACGAAGCGCCCAGAGACCATCTATGTTTTTATGATCTTTCACCCAAGGCCAGTCCAATTACAATTCTCAAATTTTTCTAATCCCTATTTCGCCTCGTCGTGGGTTCTTCAGACCTCTCTCAGAGTCTCGGGGTAATTCCCTGCAAAGGTCATGTGACCGGGGTGACCTTTCGCCGTCCCCTGTTTTGGGGAACGATGAGGATTACTAATCATGAGCCCTTCCCCTTAAGTAAGCCCTGAATCCTGATGAAACAGCGAATCCCGCGCCTTTCCTGATCCGGCATGCTATTTTCAGAGGCACCCCAGAAGGGGCACGTGATCTCCCACTCCTCTACCCGATCCGGCGGCCTCACGAATCGTGCAAGTTTGTCGATTATGTCATCACCGGGAATGCTTGATTGGAAATACCTGGGTATGATTACCTATATGATAACACCTTGACTCTGTTCATTATTCGTATTCTTCTTTCGGATTTTTATACTTGCTTTTATCCACATGGCTGGCACATCTATCCGGTCTGGAAGCTGCGGCATCGACGGGCCTTTTCCCCCGCACTGGCTTCGGCCTACGGAGGTAAGGAACGGCCGGAGCGTGCGTGTGGCGGAGGGAACTTGGAAGGCCGTGCTGCCCTCTCTTGCCGTCTTCTGGAACATGGCTGGCACGGCGAACGCCTGCCTGCTTACCTAAGGCACTTTATCATATCGAGAGCCTTGATACGCTTGATACTGTACTGTACTGTACAGATAACAACATAAGACATAAGATATAAAATATACAATATCGACTGTCTTTATCTCTCTCTTCTCTCCTGCACCGCAGGTAGGTAGGTATTTATATCTCATCACCCTTCCCGGATGCAGCTCCCTGGTAATGCGCGTGTACAAGAATATACTGCAAAACTCCTCGTCTCGTTATGAGACAAAAACGCCGCGAGTGAAGCTCATTGCCCAACCCCTTTCATCGCCGCAAGCTGTCGAGTCGGGCCTGGAGATCGTCGTCTCCGGGATCACCACCACTCCCTCCCACCGCCTGTGCCACTCTGCCCTCGCCCATAGCCGTGCCCTGGAGCCCGCTGGGCGTTTCGCCCATCTATCACCGCCATCAGCATCAGCGCTCGTACAGAGCCATCGAACACTTACAGCCTGTCTGAGATCAATCCCAATCTCCTCCAAGACCTGCTCCACCACCTCTTCGCCCTCAGCCTCGTCCTCTAATCCCGTAACATCGTCGATGGCGTCGTCCATCATCTCCTGCCGCTGGTCCATAATGTCATTCTCCTTCTCGAACTCCATAGCTATCCTTTGTAGAGCCGGGAGATTCATATTGCGATTCATACTGCCCAGCACACCCGTCGCGCCCTTCATAGCCTGCATCATCTGCTCATTCGTCCGCACCGTCTATAGTATCTCCCGTTAGTCGCCGTGACCATCCGTAGCAATGAGAACAGGACATACTTGTATGCGCAGGGAAATCGCCTGTAACTGCGTCTTCATCGAGTAGAACTTCTCAATGTACCGCCGCGTCCTCACCAGATCCTTGGCCTGGATCTTGCATGCCCCCATCTGCCCATTCTTGGCGCTCTTCTTGATCTCCTGTATTAACTTCTTCTCTTGGTTCTCGAGCTTGATCCGCTCGCGGTCCAGTTCCCGCTGCGTCTTCTCGAGGGACCGTTGGTGTTTGCGGAGACGCTCGGCCGGCGTCATGCGCTTCCCGAAAGCCCACTCGACGATCTTGGGAAGCGGGGGTTAGCTGGAGACAGATTGGATGGAGGTTGATCTCTTACATTCATGTCGTCTGTGTATCGGGGGGGGCTTATCGAGCTGGGGGGTTGAGATGCAATACGCAGCAGCCTCGCCGGGCTCAAGTGGAATATTTGCCTAGCCAGAAATTTATGGGAGTAGGAACCTGCCTCTCCGCTTTATATCTTGCGGGAAGAGTGAGCTCTGTATAGGTGGGAGGTGAAATGCGTTTTATTCGAATAGGAATCTCTGAATTGCACTCAACTGTTACCTTGCGCGTCATCTTTCAGGTGGGCGGGATTCCTTGGCAGAACAGAATTGATGTCTCATTATTTAGGCCACCATCGAGCGCCACAATCCGAAGTTCTGCCCGTTTATACCGCCACGGACTTGGGCAAGAAAAACATAGCAAAAATAGGAAATATCTTTTAGAAAGCCAGCATTAACTGTGGACTTACTAAGATCAATATTCTCAGTTCTTCGGGTGGATATTCCTCAATCCGAGACTCTTGCTGACTGAGATCCATGTGAAAGCAGACTTTAGCATCCACGCTAAGATTATGCAGGAAGGGAAACACGAAATATCGCCTCACCTTGAATTCTTTGCCGAAACATCAACCATCAACACCACGACATCCTCATTGCCCGATTGCCAACGGATGATCCAAACGCCACGATGAGCCAGGAATACAAAGGGAAGGGCAAGTCCTTAAGGGAGGAGGGGTCGAATGTCCGGCGCGTGTCAGGTAACCGGCCTCAGTACATGACCGTTGGGTCTGGGTCGACATCCGAAAGCGCTTCCCGGTTACAGGCCTTGCTAGACAATGATTCTGGCTATGGAGGAAGTGTTGCTGGCGACAATGCCGTGCCTGCTTGGAATCCTACCCTGACCGAAGACAGGCCAACGCCGGTACATACGCCGGTGGCCAGGGGAGAGAGCAGTGCAGCTGCAGACAACGAGAGAAGGATCCAGGCCAGCGCTATACATCAGCTATGGTACAACCAACACCGGGTGGCTCTCGCACGATCGATAAACAGGGTCGTGGATATGTTGAAGGGCTTACAAGAGGAGAACTCTATCTGGCCGGCAACGTATCCATCTGTCCAACGCGCCCAGACATCAGCACCACAAGGACCAGATCCACGACCACGTCTGATCTCTCAATCAACAACCGCAGGGCCAGAGAGCTCATATCCTCGACCAGGACTTCAGCAGCGCGCCCAGACCTGGGAAGGTAGCAACGAGGCTGAGTCGAGCAAGGTAGCTGAGGGAAGGGCGACACCGGAGCCTCGACTTATCTCGCCCCAGATCGCACAAGAGTTCTCGATTCTGAAACTGGACCTGAAGATGGGAGCCCTGCATCAGACCGAGCTGGTGCATTCGCTAGAGAAGAACTCGATCGCTTCCCTTTTAGATGGCCAAATCAGATCGAGTATCAAGCATCTCCTCTCTCTCAGAGAGCGCATAGAGGATACGTCAAGCAAAGTCCTGGTGACTGGAGATCTGAACGCTGGAAAATCGACCTTTTGCAATGCCCTCCTGCGCAGAAAGATTTTACCCGAGGACCAGCAACCGTGTACGAGTATATTCTGCGAGGTGCTTGATGCCAGGGAGAATGGCGGTATTGAGGAGGTGCACGCCGTACACAAGGATGTGGAATACAACCGACATGATGAGAGCACTTACGATGTATTTTCTTTACATGATCTTGAGAAGCTTGTTACAGACAACGACAACTACACCCAATGTAAAGTTTACATCAAGGATGTGCGGTCAATTGACGAGTCGCTTCTTAACAACGGGGTTGTGGATATCTCGATCATTGATGCTCCTGGTCTCAATCTCGACACGACGAAAACGACAGCGGTATTTGCTAGACAGGAGGAGATCGATGTTGTGGTGTTCGTTGTTTCAGCGGCAAACCATTTCACAATGACGGCTAAGGAATTTATTTGGGCCGCTGCGGCAGAAAAGGCTTACATCTTCATCGTGGTAAATGGCTACGATAATATTAGGGACAAGGAGCGTTGTCAAAAGATGATCTTGGAACAAGTTTCGAACCTCAGTCCTCGAACTTTCAAAGAGTCATCGGAACTCGTCCACTTTGTTTCAAGTAATGCCATTCCTACAGGACCTAGTCCTCCAGGAGGCAATGGCGGTAGTGGAAGTGCCAGTGGAGGTGGTGGTGGAGATGGGCCCGATTTCGATGATGATTCGGATCCGAAAGGGAAAGGCAAGGGGAAAGACAAGGAGAAGATCCGGGATTTCGAGAACCTGGAGCAGTCGCTGAGACGATTCGTGCTTGAGAAGCGAGCTCGGTCGAAGTTGGCACCCGCGAAGACCTACCTCCTCAATGTGCTCGGTGATGTACACACTCTTGCACAAGTGAACCTAGAAGTCGCTCAATCAGAGCTCGACCGGGTTACTAAAGAATTGGCAGAGTTAGAACCAATTCTTGAAGCGTCGAAGAAGGCAAATGCCGAAGTTAGCGATGATATCGACCGGACCATAGAGGACACTTGCAAAGAGATCTATAACCACACTCGATCCACTCTTGCATCATCAATAGCTGATGCCGCTGACACAGACCTTGGCGTTCCGTACCCTGGTCTACTCAGCGCCTTCCAATATGCAGACGATATCAAGGAAGCCATCCTCTCACAGATCTCAGCGTCCGTTACCGATTGCGAAGAGCATGCTCGCATGAAGACGGTCGAGGGTGTGAACTCCATCAAGCAATTAGGTTTATTGCATCTAGGGAATGAGTACACGGATCTGAGCTTCAGAAGCGATTTCATGTTCAGAAGAAAACGGGATATCCTTGCGAGACAAATCGAGATTGAGACTGAGATATGGGATTTCTTCGATGTGTCCACCATTCTCCAACAGCAAGAGAAGATGGCCGGCACGGGAATGGCAATGACTGTCGCTACAGTAGTAGGTGGACGAATGGTGGGTGGATTTGGTTGGGTTGATGGTGCTCTTGGGGTGGCAAAGATCGCTGGCAGCAGGAACCTGCGCAAGCTGATTATCCCCGGAGCCATTGCAGCAGGTAAGCCAGTCGTAATCCTCCAGTAACCATAGGCACTAACATCCTCTAGCCGCCGCAGCGATCTACTACATCCTCAGCCAGATCCCACATTCTCTCCCCCACAGGCTCACGACCAAGATCTCCACCCAACTCGAAGCAATCGACTACGTCCACGCCAACAGCGAGCGCATCTCCTCTTCCGTCCGCAAGGTCCTCCGAACGCCGGCCAACAACCTCCGCGTCGGTCTCCAGCGCTCCGTCGAGCAGCTCGGCTCCAAACGCGAAGACACGCGCAAAGTCAAGGGCGAGAGCGAGCTCGCCCGCAAGTACTTCAGCAACCTCGTCATCCAGAGCCGCGAGGTCCGCCACACGGTCGAAGCGGTCGATCTCGAAGGCCCAGCGCCAGGCGTCGCCGCAGCTTATGATTCATGATTTTTCCGATCCCCATTTCCCTTCCCTCGTCCCCTTTTTAGAAAAAATAATACCCCCTCTTCTCTCCTTTTCTTCCTTCCTTCCTTCCTCTCCTGCCTCACTGCACTGCACTGCACTGTACCTATTGCTCGGAGCTGAGTCGATATGAATTGGGGAGTTCGTGGGCGTTGGGAATTACGTGTATATATGTATGTAACTTATGTACCTAGACTACTACTACTACTATTATTATCTTACTCAAGAAGGAAGGGAAGGGCTCACTCTTCTTCTTCTTCTTTCTTGAACTTGAACTTGAAATTGCAAAAGGATGGCGTGTCGTGTGTTCGTAGTTGTATCCTACCTACCTATCCTAATTCTATTCCTTGCACGTGGACATCTTACACATGGGTACAAAAGCTTCATTCAGTCCTCATCCATCCGTTCAAATCGTTTCATTCATACATAATCATGAGAGAGCTCGGTTTACTCGTTTACGGCTTCCCCTCCTTCTTTCTCTCCTTTTTTTAAGCCTTTTAAGCCTTCGAATCCTGACTTCCTTCCCTTTCATAACATACATACATACAATAACATAGGTAGGGTCCAATCAATCCAGCAAGAAGAACAAAATCAATAAAATCACCACACATATCCATCCCATCATACAATCAAAAAATCAATCAATCAATCAATCCACGACAGCTCACGGGGTATTATGAAAAAGACCAGAAACAGGAACAGGAACAGGAACAGGAACAGAAGAAGGTCAAAGGGCCTCAGCTGCTTCGCCCAACATAGACAAAAGACTAACAGCCGCGCCCCCGATACCCGCAGCTGTCAGATCGCGGCCGCCTATTTTGAAACCTCGTTTCTGGCCCTCTTTCTCTTTCTCGCGATCTTTGGGAGGATGGCGCTCGTGAGAATGAGAGTGCGAAGAATGCGAATGCGAGTGTTTCCTTGGAGCTTCGCGATCGCGGTTGTTGTTGTTGTTGTGTTTCCTGGTATGGTGATGCGGATGCGGATGGGGAGCGTGCGGACGGTCTTCTGCTGGGGCCCGGCGCGGAGAGGGAGGTGGAGGCGCGGCGTAGGTATAGTTGGGGGCATCATGTTTGTTCTTTAAGATGGAGCGCGGCGGGGGAGTGGCATGATGGCGCTGCTCGTCGGAACCAGAGGAGGAAGAGTAGTAGTAATCGCGGGAAGGAGAGCGCCGGCTGCGACTGCTGTGGTGGGGGATGGGGATCCCGCGCGGGGGAGGTTGGGATTGGAGGGGTGGGGTGTAGGGTTGGCGGGGTCCTGGATGGTGGGGGATCGGGGAGGGACGGTGGCGGGCGGCGCGAAGGACGGCGGTGCGGGAGGCGAGGGATTGGATTTCGGCGCGGGAAAGCACGCCGAGGACAGCAACGAAGTCGGGACGACTGGACATATCAGTTAGTCATGCGGCTCATTCACCTGCTCGAGGGAAGCGGGAGGGGCTTACGCTTCATACCGTCTCCCATCCTGACTTAGCACTTCGGGAGATACCAAGCGGCGGGTAATCTTGGTCCATTTGGCATCAGGGGGGATTTCATTCCCCTTTTCGTCGGGCCCTAAGTGGAAAGCATCTGGTCTTGGGCTTGCACCGAGTAGATCGCTGGACCTTCCGGGTGGCAGGATGGGTATGGCACCGTGTTGAGCGGGCGAGGCTTGGTACTCGGGTCTCTTTGGTCGATAGACCATCGGGCGTTGAACATCTTCGTCAATGAAAGAGCTACCGCTTTTAAAGCTTGCGGGAGAGCCTGATGGTGGTCGAGGCACTAGAGCTTGGCTTAGAGCGATCAGTTCACTAGTGAGAATGATCTCTTCACCGGAGTGGGTTTTGGAAGGCCCAGACAAGTCGTCATCGCTATCCGTATCCTCGTCCGACGAACCATCCGAGTCAAGGTGATACGGCTTTAGCCTTTCGTCTGATGCGAGAAGCCTCGGGACTGGCGAAGGTTGGCGTTGACTCCCACCGTCGCTTGTTCTCCGGACATGTGGTGGCCTTTGAGCGGGAATCTCCAGAAGAGGCTGAGAAATGCCCTCTTTCCATGACTCGGGCATCGGACGCTGCCATTTCATGGAAGGCGGGAATTTCAAGTTGTCTTCCCGAACGACCATCTCCTTCGGTCCGCTGTCAGCTCTCGGGGTATGTCGCGACTCGAAAGAAGGCGGGGTATCTCTGGAAGGGGCTGACTCGAGCCATCGTTCGGTGCGTGGACCTATTCCTTGTGGTGACATGATGGTTCCAGATACTAGGTAGATAGATAGCAGAGCAACTAGGAGGAGCTCTTGCTGGGAAGTTCTTGTATGTATTGTCAATTTGTCGCAAGGCTGGCAGCACTGCGAACAGATCGATCGATGCGACGGTCCAGGATTACGTAACCCGGATTATCATCAGTCCGGGGTTGAGGCTTATTTTAACTTTAAGGTACGGCTCGGCTAGCACCCGTGTGATCGCGGGTGACGTCACTATACCTACCATGCGGATATATCACGTCCGCACTCTCTCGCAAGAGTATCTAGTTAGATATAAGGGGTTTAACTACTGAGTCGGGGAATTTGGATAGTTACATGCGTGTCGCACTTAACCCGGAGTGCGTCACCTGACACCGTTCCTCAATACTCTGTTTCCCTTGAACCCCTTCGTCGACACCCTCGACCCTCCATAATCTCGACCTCTTCACGCCGTCGACCCTCCATAATCTCGACCTCTACATCTTGTAATTTAACCCTGATTAGAGATTAGCAAAATTATTCAATTACCTAGAGGATACAGGAGATCATGAGAGAACTTACAATGTACACTGCTGATGGATCAAACCAACGATGCGACGCGCTTCGTCAGGAGACACCTGATCTTCCTCGACGGTAATCAAGATGACGACTGGGTTCTTTGACACCATCTCTCTATTGTATCCTAGTCGCAAGCAATCCACCGAAATCCATTTTTTGGGATTCATCGTGGAAAGGATGTCCATGATGTCGGAGCGTAGCCCTTCTTCTAGTTTGTTCTCGATCGGATGTCGCCCGATCGGCCAAGAAGACTTGCGGACAGCCTTACCATTAATTTGAGGCAAGGTCCAAGGAGAGGTATTGCTTCGTGCAAGCAACTTGGGACGACCGGGCAAACCGTAATAGTAGTCTTCGAATTCCGGAGCCGACATTATCTTTAGCTGATCTCTTAGTGACGCGGAGTCGCGGACAATTCTGTTTGATCGGTAGAGGCTGTAGTAACGGTTGAAGTATTGGCAACGGTTGAAGTACTAGCAACTGTCTCGTCGGAAGTCTGTCTGACCTCTTGGTCGGCTTTCTTCGAAGTCCAAACCTATGGTGACTCTTCGGCGTCTGGGCTACGGGCCCTCTTCTTAGGACGGTCAGATGTTGTGAGTGAGGATGATTGTGGGTGAGAAGAGTTTAATGGTTGTGAAGAACCGAAAAGGAAGCAAGGGATCCTATAAAGCAAATGCAAAAGTTTCTTAGAGACGTTTCTGAGATTTCACTGTATGTGCAGGTTCTGGTAGAAAAAAGAGGTGGATCAAAGTGCGCAAACCCAAATATAAATATAAGTTCAATTATCATTTAGACTGTGGTACGACTAAGTAGATAGAAGAGGTTTCTCCGAGAGACCATGGTTCAGTTCAAATGGTAACCAGCTATACTCATTTTGTAATGCAATCCAGTTCCATTTTTAGTGCCATCTCCCAGTGGATTGGAAGTCGGGAAAGATCACGTGATTGGATCACATAATATACCTATCCCATGGGAAAATGTCAATGGATCCAATGGAAATTCAATGGACTCTGGTCACCGAACATTGACTTGCATTCTTGCGCCACCCAGTCGTCTAAAGAGCCGAATGAAGCGGGAGGGGGACACAAAGCGGGATGTTGCACTATACTACTGCATGAGGAGAGCCTAGATGATCAAGACCTTTTTCATTTTTGGTAGACCGCGTGAGGCTGAGACGCGTCTGCCGGCTATATGACAATTCTTTCCAGAGAATACTTCCCAACCTTTAAACTCTTCAGTCGTCCAATATCTCTTGCGCTACGCTCTTGGACTTCTCCTCCTGCTCCGACCCGAAGACGTGAAATTTGCTGATCGGCCTTCAACCCGAGAGGCAGGAGCTTGGAATCCTGGTCCGAAGATGGAAGGATTACCGGTTTGTGTGATGTTTTCTGCTTCTTGGATGCTGGTCCATCTGCTGCCGGCTCCCTAGGCTCCCAGGCTTTATGTACGGCATTGCCGTATCTGATCATCTCCGACGTCAACCCCTTCAGGTAAACCGCCTCTTCAACCCCCTCCAACGCAGCGCTCACTTCAAGCTTAAGACTCGAGATGAGTTCTTCAGCCTCAAAAGAGTCGCCGTTCACTAACCTGGCATCGCCTGACAACCAACCCCCAGCTCCGACCGCATCAACGCAATTATTGAGTAGGCTGGATATCACAAGGATCGTGTTGTCCGGTGTCCCTGCCTCGTTATCAATGATATCCAACTGTTCATCATCCAAATACCTCGAGGTCCACCCCCCTCGTGCCAATTCAAACCTAAGGAGATATATTAAAGAAACGACCTCTTGAGTGGTGAATGTCGTCTGAAGCGCGTATACAATCGTGTTTGTCGGGCATGTGTAAAGTTTAGACAGCGCTATGCTCAATGCCTCTCCTCTGACGCCGGATCCAGGTCCTAATTGATACTCCGCCATGGCTAAATCGGCTTCGGCTTCGGCCTCTAGCGCTGTGAGGTGTTCCTCAACATCACCATCTTCTAGATGTAGCTCTTCCCCATTCGTCAGTAGTTTCTGCTTCGCAGCCGCGCCCTCTCCGAACAATTCTAGACTTTCCATCAAAGCCCGAATTGCACCGAGCAGTTCTGCCGCGCCCAAGAAATTCCTGGAAACAAGCACACGCAGGAGGTCCATAGTGGGGTCCAATTCAACCAGTGCATCCACAAGCTGACCAGCGGGTATGAATTCCAAGGGAACTGGACGTATCTGATTCCGTATAGCCAGCTCGATATTTGCAACAGTCATGTTCCCCGTCTTCAACAGCCACATGAACACGTTGGGAGGGTAGAATGGAATTGTGAGTTTGTACTCGCCATTATCGTCGTTTGACCAGGCAAAGATCTTGGTAAGGGCGTATATCACCCATCGCCGGTCGACTTCAGATGGGTTCAATTTAGGCTTTTCGTTCGTGGAGACTTTATCACCCCAACTCTCCCCAAGTCTCTCGGCCATATGGGCCTCAAATTCAGCAATATCACCTGCAGAGGCTGCGGCATCCATGGCCTTTTTCTCTTGTTTCCATGATTTTTCTGGCATTCCAATTGAACCTGGAAGATATGATCCCATTGTGATCAGTCCGACATTTGTGGATCCGCTGACAGTACGCCCTGGTCTCATCTGGTCAAGGACTGAACAGCCAAGCGAATCTATCAGAAGGCCAGCAGCGCGTGATTTTCCCTCGATTTGTATCGCAACCAAGTCATTATCGGCGATTGCCACTGCTGTGTTAAGCCTAGGAAAATAAGACACAAGGTTGAAGATGTTTTTCTCCGCTTCTTCAGTCTCATCGCCAGCTCCTAGATTTGAATTCCATGGACTCGGAACCTTGATTGATGCCATGATGGATTGGAATTTTGGACTGTACACGGTGATGACAGTTCCCGTTGACACCATGATTGAAGTATTTGAGAGTCGCAGAAACGATTTGGCGCCTTTGACCTTGAGCTGTGATAGCTCTGTGGGGAGGGTGTCATTCATACTGAATGTGGTCAAGATATTGGATGACAGTTGTTGGATAATCCCGGCAGAAACGTGGATGCTGAAAGAGGCCTTTTCCTGAAATTCGCTTGGAGAGGGCAGGCTTGCAGTCAATAGAGACTCTACCGAGTGCCCCAATCCATCCAAACTTGTGGAAGGCTTTCTTGGCAGAGCGACAACATGAACATTTCGCGATGGAGTTAGATCCCCTGACCTCGTGATGACGACTAGAATATCTGGGTTGAAGCCATCTTCAGATATCTCTTGTGGGAAGAGAGAAAAGACGCCATGATGGTCTTTCAATATACCCTGGCTCGCTGTATAGGCATTTGTCAACTGTGCGAACTCAACTTTCGCATCTGTTAATGGTGTCGTAGCATCTCTTCCAAGAGCACTGGCTGGAGAAGTCCATTTTTCTTGCAACTTGTCTCCATCAAGGCATTGGATTTCTCCATCCCTCTTTACAATGAGCAGATCCAATGTATCGATAGCGGCCGCAGAGTCCCGTGTAGCAGTGACCGTTCCCATATACACAACCGGCTCTTTTGAATGTTCCAGTTTGTGAGTGACGGTAGAAGACTGAGCTTCAGGGCCAACTGTAACGTCGTGAAATAAGGTAATTTCTGCTTGAGGCCCTTTCGTAGAGACATAGGTTCTTCTTTCCACCTCTCTCTTCGAGATTCGAGTCCGGAGCGAGGTTGGAGGGCAAGTAAAGGAAGTTTGCGGAGGAAGCGCATACGAGGTAACCAGTCTGGATGTTGATATCTGAAAGCAATTAGATCATGCTTGCGAAAGAGTTCATACGGGATCCTACATCGTATATGTTTACACCTTCACCGTCGACTCCCACCGCCAGTTCTGATCTCTTTCTCTTCTTCGATCCTGGAGCTCCTCCGTAGACATCGCCAACGACATAGCGGCCGTTTGAATGATCAATCGGTCGCGGCAGAGATGCCACGACATAGGGATTCTGTAATGTGAACCGTGGCGACATCTTCACAAGTTGTCTGGATTGATCTTGGTATCTGCCTCCAGTCTTGCTCGCTCTCAAAAGCGGCCTGCCAAAAAATATTTCGACTCGCGAAAAGTTCCCTCCACGATTGCAGGGTTTATCGAGCTACCTACGGCGGCCGAATAGCTTAAGTGCGCAAAACCAACGCGAGCTCCAACGTCACGAACTTCAACCCGATTCAACCACTTCAGAATCCTCCTCTCTTCAATTCGACTGGGACTTGTTCACTTTTGCTCAAGAGGATTCATTCGTAATATCATTAGCGGTCTACGACCAGCTTGACTCAGAAAACCACAACCTTCGGCATGATTACCCCAAGTTCGAAATCGCAGAACGCGTGAAACTACGCGTTCTGCCACATATATTTCACTTCCGAATGGCTGTACTGGTTAGCAAAACCATGGGGGCGATGAATGAGACACACAAACCTGTGTACCCTCTCTTCGAAAAGCCTTCAAGTGCGTATTCTATGTTTTCTTGTTCGGTTTTTTATCTCGAGGGGTCAAACACGTCGTGGTAGCATTTGCTGACTGTTACAGAATCAGTCCAACCACAGTCAAAGAATGGCGTCTCTCCTATTGAACAAACAAACCCCGAGGTTCTTTCCCAACCCGACCTGCCCTCGAAGAAGGCCACGAGTGGAGGAAACGAGAAGACGAGGAAGGCCGCGATAGCGGAAACTTCAAACCCTGCGGTATTATCGAAGTCATCCGCCATTAGCCATCCGGACACAGAGAATACAGGATTTCTCGAAGTCGATCCGAACCATGCCCGACGGAAACGACGGAAAACTGCTTCTCCCGAAAGCAAAGAGCTACCGGAAGGCGATGAAGAGAGGACGCGTGTTTCGAGCCCGATTTCCTCACCTACTGCTAAGCCACCAAATAATGTCGCATCAGAAATAGAGCAGGTTCCTGAGATTTGCACAAAGAGCCCGCCGAATGTAGTTGCTATCTCAACAGCAACATCAGATGAACCGGGGCAAGGTGGAGATGGTGGCACTGCATCCAGCTCCAAAGACGGATCAAATGTCATCAATACTTTGCCACGCGCTGAACAAAGCAAGCCGAAGAAGATATTGCGTTTTAATCCAAAGACTGGCACTATCGGGTCACCTCCTTCCAAGAAAAGGAGCTCACTGATTGAAGATGCCAGTAAGCCAACTCAATCACGTCGTGGGAAACAACCTAAGTCGAGAATTGTGACAATCTACTATGGTCATGATAGGGACCTACCCCCGGAAGTCGGGCTGAAAATCGCCCAAATACTTCAGGGTAACAAAGTGGCCGCTTCATGTGCGAAGAATATCTCCATTCTTGATTACGAACAGCCAAAGAGCATGAAGGTTATTGGCACAAATCCAGCCGTACCCCCACATCCCTTTTTCCTGGGTAAAGCAGCCATGAAACCCCCAGTCGTACAGAAGGCCGTTCAGTCGTCTCCAAACGTAGAGATCGAACGACCAAAAGAATCCAAGACCATAAGTCTTGCAAGAACGGGATCTCCAAAAAGGTCCTCCTCTTCGAAACCGACTTCATCTGCGTTTACTGGTTTTGCTGGGTTCGGGAATACTGCCAAAATCTTGAAGTTCCCAGGTGCGATTGAACCAGCTTGGCCATGGAAAGGAATGACCCACATCCGTGGGAATGATGAAACTCTACACACCATGCATTTACCAATCAACGGATTCTCAGGTTTGCCGTCCAGAACGAGAAAGTCGAAATACCAAGCGGTGGAAGTATTGGCCAACGAGGACGTGATCGGATTGTTGGCCACTGAGCTGTGCATGGGTCAGATAGTGAAGAGCATCAAAGATATCAATATTGATGAACACCCTCCACTCCCCTCTTGCCTCCGAACCCCAGTCAAACGTTTTGAAGCGGGTCCGAAACTTCAGGAACGCGTACGAAAGGAACTGGTCACTCCATTACCACCTGCGAATGCCGCAAAAGATGATAGCTCCAGCGAGGATGAAATCCAGGGAAATATCTCTAGGCGTGTACGTTCTCATCCAGCGCTGACAAAGATCTACAACGCAATCGCTACTTCATTATCCGCTTTCGATCAATCTCGATGCGAATCTCAAACATGGATTCACAAGTATGCGCCCGGGGCTGCGGCAGAGGTCTTACAGACTGGTCGGGAGGCGGAGATATTGAAAGAGTGGCTGCAAAAACTGACTGTGATGTCTGTCGAAACAAGCTCGGGTGATGGTTCTAACAGTCGTGGTTCACCTGTTCCACGACGACCAGCAGGTTCAAAGCCTGATCCCTCCACAAAAAGAAAACGGAAAGCAAAGAAATTAGACGGCTTTGTGGTGTCAAGCGATGAAGAGGACAACGATATGGATGAGATATCAGAGCCTGAGGAAGATGCATTTCTTTCTGGAAGTCAAGGACCACTGAAAAGAACCGTCGTTAGGGTTGGAGATGCATCTGCCAAAGGATCTACCCGGCTCACCAATGCAGTCGTTCTGAGTGGACCTCATGGATGTGGTAAAACCGCGGCAGTATATGCGGTGGCTAAAGAACTCGGTTTCGAGGTTTTCGAAATCAATTCTAGCAGCAGGCGGAGTGGAAAAGACATCCTCGAGAAAGTTGGCGATATGACTCGTAATCACCTCGTCCAGATATCGCAAAATCAGGCACCAACAGAGGCAGTTGATGAGGATGCCAAACGCATCTCAGATGCCCTAGAGAATGATCTCAAAAGTGGCCGGCAAGGGACAATGAACTCGTTCTTCAAGCCGAGAGGATCCACGAAAGCTATATCTAAACCAAAGAAACCGGATACCACCGCGAAGGAAACCAAAGCCGGCAAGTCCAACGTTCCTCCAAAAGCTCATCCCAAACAACAGAAGCAATCGTTGATCTTGTTCGAAGAAGTCGACGTACTTTACGAGGAGGATAAACAATTCTGGGCTACAGTTATGACTATGATTATTCAGTCCAAACGGCCAATCGTCATGACCTGCACTGACGAATCTTCGGTGCCACTCTCGTCTCTCTCGCTGCACGCCATCCTCCGTTTCACAAGTCCGCCTATTGATCTTGCTACCGACTACATGCTCTTGGTAGCTGCCAATGAGGGTCATGTTATTCGCCGTGATGCTGTGAAGTCTTTATATGAGAGTCGGCATCTGGATCTACGAGCTTCGTTGATGGAACTCAATTTCTGGTGTCAATTTGCCGTCGGAGACTTCAGAGGTGGATTGGATTGGTTTTATTCTCGTTGGCCTTCTGGCAGTGATGTTGATGAGCATGGAAATACAATTCGTGTGGTCAGCGAGGATACATATCAGACGGGCATGGGCTGGCTATCTCAGGATTTTCTTGAGAGCCATTTGCCCTATCTGGATATTGAGGAAGAGACTCTACATGAAGCCTGGGATGGGTGGCAACTGGATGTCGGGGATTGGCAGAAAACTCTTGATATACCTACATGGGCTCGCAAAACGCAATCTCTGTCAAAGGGAAAAAGAGACGATCTGGCTGCATTGAGCATCTATGCCGATTTTTCTGATGAAATGAGTGCCGCCGACTTGTGTTCCAGCGGGGCATTTGCGTCAGATAGCAAGGTAAGCCTGCGCCTCCACTCGTTCATGCATAGTCTAATTACTCGCAGACTCCGCTTGATGTCAACCCGCCAGAACTATCCCCCAAAGCCCGAGAAGACTATATACTTTCCCATGAGGTCCTCGAAGCCGCTCCAGTAGTCAGGTTCGAGAACCTTGGCAAAGATATTTCCTTGTGGATGAGGTCCCGAGCCAGGAAATACCTCCAAGTTGATCAGCACATCAAGCACGGCCTCGAAATCCCAACGGAGCTTGACCGTCCGTCTGAAGCAAGAGTAATCGAACTCATCAGAAACCAATCTTCCTCTCCCGAATCTTCTCTATCTCGCAAAGATTTCAGCCTGGCGTTCGACCCCATCTCTGAACCGGAGAAATCATCGTTAAACACCACCGGCACATTAGAAGCATCCGTGTTTGACCGGACCATGGAAATCATCGCTACCGACATGGCTCCTTACGTGAGATCTATCGTCGCATATGATGTGCGACTGCAACAGGATCGAGCGCGGCTAAGTAATTTGCTTAGCGAGGGTGGAAGGAGGGGAAAGAGGATGAGGACTACAAGGTCTGCTATGTCGGCACTGGAGGGCGGGGCAAGAAGCACGACGCGGAGAGATAGGTACTTTGGGCCGGGTTTGAATCCGCACTTTGTTCTGCATACCGGAATGCAGAGCTGGACTGATGCCGCACTGGCTGAGACAAAAGGTGCGGGCAGTAAGGCCGGGAGAGATGTGAGCACGGAAGGTAAAGAGACTGACACCGGAGTGGATGAGTTGATGGGAAGTAGCTAGTGAGGGACAAAAATCGAGCATCTCTTGAGCATCATCTCGCGAAGGGGAAGATACCCCACGTTCCAATTATGCGAACAGAAGTTGCCATTACTAAAAGACATAAATCTCAGACTCGGAGCATGAAGCTCACAGCATAGTATGAAATCAATCACGATCTTTGCTTTTACCCGCATCTGGAAGTCTCGTATATGAAAGTGGCTCTCTCTCCCTTAGTATCTTATGAATGTATCATAATCCATTTAATATCCAGATAGATAGAAGGATTGCGCAAACAGGCTCCTCCTGCTACCTACCTATCCTATCCTCTTCCTTCACCGCGTTGCTAAATAAACAAATGAATAATACCCCATGAACCTCGCACATACATACCTTACCTATCTTTCTTCATCAACCAACACAGTCAATTAATCCAATCATCAACCACCCGTCTCTAGGTAGGGAGAGCCTAAACCAGGAAGTGCGAAGAGATTTTCCTTTGAATGAGTGATTTGCCATCAGACGAGCAAGAATGACAAGTATTTGTTTACTGTGTGTTTTTGTGGCAAGGACACAAATATTGATTACTTGAAAAGCCCCAGAAGTAAATCCTGGCATGTCTTCCTGCCGCGGGTGGATAAAGCCAGATGGGAGTTGAAATTGAGCAGAGACTGCAATGGATTTGTGATGAGTCGTTAGGCTCCAAGTCCATAGTAAGCTGGTGAAGAGGAATTGAAGCTGTATGTGAATCCAAGGGACTCGACCATGGTGTCACATCCGGCAGCGCAGAAACACGATATGATACCTACCAGTCCTTGATCGTTGGGCTCCTCGAGTCGGAAGGGAACCGGGTAGAAAAGCCTCGTTGCTGAGGTGGATGGATGGATGCACATATGGTCTCGAACAACCCACGACTAACGCAATCCACCAAAATCAAAGCATACGAGCAGCATACTACCGCCTGCGTACAGCAAGAACAATAGCAATTACTCACAAACAGACGTCTTCAAACCGAGCAAAAGGACTGCACAGTGCCAGGAATATAGCAAATGAGATAACATATGGAGATGCAATGCCAATGCATGCTGCACTGAAAACTCAATTCACAGTAGTTGAATTGTCTTGCATCGGGAAGACCATGTGATGATGAAGATATTTGATCGGACGTGCCTCATCGCGGTGCTGGCCTATAAATTCAGCCACGACGGGCACAGATGCAGCGGCTGATACCTAGCGGACAGAATCAACTTTTTTTTATGCATAACACAATTGTGCTATGTTGACGCGGAACTCTTCTTCCCTGGTGGGGGCTAGAGGTTGGTGAGATGCGGGGGTAGCAAGAAAGCAAAAAGCAAAAAGCAAAAAGCAAAAATGGAATCCAGGCTTGCTTCTGGAAAACGATGCCGTATAAGGAGAATATTGTATGGCATACGATTCAGGTTGATTAGTAAGCGGAAAAGACGATCCACCTAAGCGAGGCCGACAATTACTTGACTGTGTTTTGGAATTCTGCTGTCATATTTGAGCTGCATGTGAGCTGTAGGAAAAAGGAAAAAATGAGAGAAAAAGAAGGAAAGAAAAAAACGAAAGAAAAGAAGAAAATGAAAACCGGCCAAGCGGATTGATCAACCCGCTGGACGGGCAGGGAATCGAACAGACGTGTTCTTGGTCGGAGCCTGAGCCTAGTAACAAAGGACAAAAAAAATCACTCAAAGATGGACATGCTGGGAATCGAACCCAGGACCACCTCTAGGTGCAGATACCACATGTTACAGATGTGATGCTTGCTAAAGAGGTATTATACCACTAAACCACATGCCCATGTTGTTTCTTGGAGTTGGGCGAAGCAAAAGCCGCCTATGCGGGGTGGGACCGCGGACCGCCACATGTATAGTAGATGTAGATATAGATATAGATACAGTTATAGACACAGACACAGATAACCTATGGCTTCTCAAGAAAAACTACTACACCTGCACGACGGATCCAGGCGCAGAGATACGAAGAGACGATCAAGAAACCAACGAGATGCGCCATGCTGGAGTAGGAAAACTGCCCGGCCTAATGATAGCGGCGCCAATGATGTCAGCGATGCCCGCCTATAAAGTGTCTGGGCCCGAACCTCTCTCCCGTGTCCATGGTTGGGACGACGCTCTGCAAATGCCAAGGACGGACGCTTCTCTCTGCCTGATCGCTTCCGACACAGATGCAGGCGCAGAGAGGGCTGGGCCTTGATCATGAAGAAAAGGAAGAAAACCACTGTTGTTGAGATTTGCACATACTAATACGGCTGCGAAACGCGTGGGGGAAAGCTACTACTCTACGATCAAGGTTCTACCGACCTTGCAGCTCTTCTCGTCTCCACGCTCGTCTTCTCCTCTGCAACTCAGCGCCGAACCGATTCCTCCCGCAAACCGTCCCGATCTTAAGACTCTGGGCGAGCTTGGCTCCCGTGGAAGATTGGCTGTTTATTTATCTTTTCCCTCTTGGAATCTTGGAACCTTGGTCTCGTGTGGCCCGCCCCCGCCGCGGAGAAGAACTACTTCGCGAACTGCTTCGTATAAGACGAAGAGACCTTCTCTCGCCAAGATTTCCTCCCTCTTGTCCCTCTTTTCTCTGACTTCTAGCCGTGTGAAGATCTCTTCTTCGCCGCGCCCCCAATCCCTCAAAGATTGAAGATCAAAGATCGACGCTTCGATTATCCTACCTGAGGAGCACCTCTGATCTTTGACTCCCCCTCGTCCGATCCTTACCTCCAACGCCACCCCACCCCGCGATCCAAAAGATTTTCTGTCCAGACTATTGGAGCGGCGACTGGGCGCGACCAGAGTCTGAATGCCCCGACACGACGCAATTATCTTGAGGGAATCAACTGATTGGGGTATTGGAAAGGGACAACTGCACTTTGCGCCATCTCACGAATCGCGCCGACTCCTCGACACGACCTGATATCCCATACCTACTTTTACTCCTCCTCCTACCGACACCGAAACCAATTCCGGGAGAAGCCTCTACCTCCACGGACCCTATGGTACTAACACATCTGCGGTAGAGACACAGACTTCACCATGGCGTGGGACCACCTCTCCATCAACCGGCCGCACCTGGTCTACATCATCCTCGGCGGCTTCACCTCCCTGTTCATGCTGTGCTCCTCGTTCATCAAGGAGCGCCTCTACATCGGCGAAGCAACCGTGGCTACCATCTGCGGGGTCATCTTTGGGCCGCATGCCGCGAACCTGATCAACCCAGGAACGTGGGGCAACACCGATCAAATCACGCTCGAATTCTCCCGCATCGTCCTCGTCGTGCAATGTTTCGCCGTCGGTGTCGAATTGCCAAAGTACTACATGGAGAAACATTGGAGGAGTGTGGTGTTCCTATTGATACCCGTCATGACGTTCGGCTGGTTGGTAACAAGTCTGTTCATATGGTGGATGGTTCCTCCGCTCGATTGGCTACAGAGTCTATGCTGCGCGGCTTGTGTCACGGCTACGGACCCTGTGTTGGCCAGTTCCGTGGTTGGCAAGGGGAAGTTTGCGAAGAGGGTGCCGAAACATCTGAGAGACATCTTATCTGCTGAGTCCGGATGCAATGACGGTATGGCTTTCCCGTTCATCTACCTGGCCCTGTACATCATTGAATACAGGCACGAGCCCCACGAGGTAGCCAAGAACTGGATCGTTATTACCGTCCTCTACGAGTGTGTCTTCGGTGCTTTGTATGGATTTCTGATCGGCTATATCGGCAGACATGGCATCAAGTATGCCGAGAACCATGATCTGGTTGACAGGGAGAGCTTCCTCGTGTTCTATTTCGTTCTGGCACTGTTCTGCGCTGGCTCGGGCAGTATTCTTGGAGTTGATGATCTGCTCGTTGGCTTCTCAGCAGGCGTTGGTTTCTCGAATGATGGCTGGTTCACACAGAAGACGGAGGAGTCACACGTTTCCAACGTTATCGACCTGCTCCTCAACTTGGCATACTTTGTTTACTTAGGTACGATCATTCCCTGGGAACAGTTTAATGATCCGAAAATTGGCACGACTCCGTGGAGACTGGTGGTCATTGCTATTTTCGTGATTTTCTTCCGCCGAATCCCAATCATGCTAGCTCTGAAGCCTGTCATACCGGACATCAAAACTTGGCGAGAAGCCCTCTTTGCAGGTCACTTTGGGCCTATTGGAGTCGGAGCTATCTTCGTTGCTATCCTCGCAAGGGCCGAGCTCGAAACAGAAAGCGCAACTCCTCTCGCGTCATATCCACCTACTGGCGCGAAGAATGCTGAGCTCGTGGCTCTCATCTGGCCCATTGTGACTTTCCTGGTCATTTCTTCAATCATCGTGCATGGTTCTTCCATTGCGGTCTTCACGCTGGGAAAGCGCATCAATACCTTGACTCTCACGATGTCTTACACGACCGCCGGCGACGAGGGTCCAAGTTGGCTAAACAGACTTCCTCGAATCTCATCCGTTTCACGATCGCAAGCCAAATCATTCGGATCAGAGAGCGAAGCAGAGGGACCTAGACTGGAAGATCTTCCTCCCGGGCTTTTGCCACCCATCGGACTTAAAGGTCAACTATTGCGTCGACAAAAAGAAGAGGACAGTGGCAGCCGAGCCTCGTCTATTATTCCACGACGACGGAGGAAGAGGTGGGATGATGGACAAAGACCTGGAGGACCGATCAGCCAGTCTGCCATCTATCCCCAGCGACGTAGTGAGACATTCACCGAACCAAGATCCCCGACGTTAAGCCCAGGCGAATCGCCTGAGAATGAGGAGGACGACGAACATACCGATGAGGAGGCGGCGCATGAGAGAAGCCGTGAAGAACACGAAAAGGACGAAGAAGGCGAAAAGAACGAAGAACTCGAAGAAATTCAGCACGGTCCCGAAATGGAGGAATCAACGCACAGGCCCTCTCATGAGGAGGGTAGGACCAGACATACATCGAAGGCCGAGCAATACCCTAATGCTGCTAATATCTATCAGGAAGGAAGTGATATAATCATCGAGGATGAGAATGGTGAGGTACTAGCGACAGAGAAAGTATCTCCTGGCCTGAGGGAGAAAGAAAGCCTGAGAGAGAAAGAAGAACATCTGAAGAAGAAAGAAAAGAAAGTCCAAGAACATTTGGAACATCCTTCTCACGCCTACAAGGATTTGAAGAAGAAACTCGGTGTCTGGCGGCAAAAGGATGAGGCTGAAGGCGAAAAGGAAGAAGAACCAAAGCGTAAGCGTGGCCCAGCACTAGCTTATCAATTTGGCAATACTGTAAGTATACTAATTTCTCCTCATTCTGGTGCTGTGCTAACAATGGAAACAGATCATCGTGGAAGACGAAGATGGAGAAGTGGTGAAGACTTACGAACTACCATCGAAATCAAAGCAACAAGATGAAGGCATTGTCCGACATGGTCTCAAGCTCATGGCTGGTCTGACTGGCAAACAACCCGCCCCGACCGCAGAATCTAGCAAGATGGGCGCCACTTCCAACGAAGGCCCTTCTCAAGCGGGACCTGCCCGCCAAGGCATAACACGAAGGGCTACGTGGGGATTCTTAGGCAGACACACCGAAGCTGCAAAAACCCCCGACGATGATGAAGAAGACGATAGACGAATCCGCTTTACGATAGGTGGCGCAGGGCGGAGATTGAACAAGGATGATTTCCTAAAGGAGATTCAAAGTTTAGATCCGAAATCTAGGTCCGAAGTCGTTGCAGGGAGTGATGCGCCGGTATCAATGAAAGCCATGGCTGAGAAGGACGCGGATACGAATATTCCCGGCCATAATCGCCTGCTTGGAGCGAAGGACATACGAGTTGCTCCTGAGAAGGGAGCAGCCAATATTATGGGGGCTGAGATGGCGAGGCAGAGAGGCGCGGATCTTGATGAGAGCGACATTGCAGACATGAGGGTCCAGGAAGACGGCACGAGGAGAACGCGAGGGAGAGCCGTGCCCGAGTCGGCTGAAGGGAAGACCGATGTTCCAGAAACTGCGACGGAGAGGAAGAGGAGGGAGAAGGCTCTGAGAGGTATCGATGAACCGAGAGGTCGGCCTGTAATTCGGGACGATGAGGAGAGGAGAGGAAGCGGAAGCGGAAGCCACAGAGGGGAAGAAGAAGTCGAAACAGCTGCAGAAAAGAGGAGACGAGAGGCAGCCCTCGGGGTCAGTGGTGGCAATCAGGAGGACAGTGACGACGATGATACCCCACGAGTGCCACCGCCTGCTGCCCGATCGAGGGGTATTCGATTCGCGCAGAGCCCGGTAAGAGGCAAGAAATGATCATTGTTGCTTGGTTGATCTTGAGATACGTATATGTATGTCTGCGAGTTTGCGGTTGCGAATTGTGGGAGATTAAGATACCTATTTTGTGTGATCTTTTGGCATGAGGTTTAGGTAGCTATGTAGTTAGTTGTCTTGGTGATATGTATGTGTAAGGTACCTAGGCTAAGAGCCAAGACAAATATTGTACATTGATTGAATTTGACTTGCTATGTTTGAGTTCGCAGAACACCGCAACTTTCCCTGCCACATGGTAGAGGGAGGAATTGTATATGCTCGATATGCGTAAATTCAAATGAGCTGCAAGTATCTATGTCTGGAACGTAAGTTGATTGATCTGAACCTGTTGAAGCATCCCAGAAGCCCAAATCACGTGCATAGCTAAGCCGAAAGGGGGAAGCGCTAAGATAAACTCTGGTGGAGCCGCCCCCCACCAATCAATCAGTCAGATGCAAACGATTATCAGAAAATAAATTTCGAAAATCTACATCAGCACCAGTGCATTGGAGCACGCACAGCAAGCTCCCGACTCCCTTCAACACCCCACAACTTCACAATGGGCAAGAAACGAGTCGCCGCCTTGGAGAAGGTTGATGCTGATCTGTTCGTCCCCTGCAATCAATTCCATTCTCGCTGCAAAACTAACGTTGTCTCTAGTCCCAACCTTCAATACAAAATCCGCCGAGATCCCAAGTACGAAGCGCCCTTTCCTTGCCGCACGCGTGTGAATGTCTGCTAACACATTGCAATAGATCGTATGGCGAGGATTTTCGCAGCCAGTATGGCCAGTACGTAACGCAGCGCGATATCTTTATGGCGTCGCCCGGCGCCGCGACTTCGACTGGCATAGTTTCCTTCCGCGATCTCATCGACTTCGTGACGCATGTCGCAGATTGCTACCCAAAGGACACGGCGTCCTTCCCTGACGACCTCAAGACCATCCTCACCCTCCACCATGCGACTCTCGAGAGCGAATTGCGAGAGAAGATCGTCGGTTCGTTGGTTCTGCTGCGGAGGAAGGAGATTATTGATTCCTCGACCCTGCTGAACACCCTCTTCCCGATCTTGGTTGCTACGCCGAGTAAGACCTTGAGGACGTTGTTGTTTCAGAAAATCCTGAGTGATTTGCGGACGAGCAATTCGAAAGCTACAAATCATAAGCTTAACAGGTCGGTTCAGGCGCAGTTGTTCAATCTCTTGAGTTCGGATAGAGCGAGCGCAAAGGGGATTTGGGCAGTTAAGATTACGAGGGAGTTATGGAAGCGGCAAATATGGACGGATGCAAAGGCAGTTGAGATCATGAAGGAGGCGAGTTTGTCGGACAACGAGAAGGTGATTGGTGGTGGGGTTCGTTTCTTCCTTGGAGGCGATAAAGAGAGGGAGGAGCTGGAGGACGAGAGCAGTGACGAGGAAGCCATTGATATCGGCAAGATCAAGCATCAGGTTGGCATCAACAAGAAGACGAAGAAGAAGGCCAAGACGTTGGAGCGGGCCGTTGAGAAGGTTAAGAAGCTCGAGAAGAAGAAGAAACAGCCCCACCCTCTGAACTTTTCCGCCCTCCACCTCCTCCACGACCCTCAAGGCTTCGCCGAAAAGCTATTCTCCAAGCACCTACAAAACTCGAAATCGAAGCTCAATCTCGAGCAGAAGCTGCTAGTCCTGCAACTAGTTTCACGATTAGTCGGCCTGCACCAACTCACCATCATCTCCCTCTACTCCTACTTCATCAAATACCTTACTCCCCGCCAGCCATCAGTAACCTCCTTCCTCGCCTCCCTTGCTCAAGCAACTCACAAATACGTCCCTCCGGACGCCCTCGAACCACTCATCCAAAAAATCGCCAATGAATTTGTCTCTGAAGCTTCTGCATCCGAAGTCGCATCGGCAGGCCTGAATGCGATTCGCGAAATTTGTGTGCGACAGCCGATGGCTATGAATGATACGTTGTTGCAAGATTTGGTCATGTATAGGAAGAGTAAAGATAAAGGCACTATGATGGCTGCGAAGGGATTGTTGAGTTTATACCGCGAGGCAAACCCAGACTTACTAAAGAAGAGAGATAGAGGAAAGGCGGCGACGATGGGGCTTAAGAGTGGGGCGATTCAGCAACGCAGGTTCGGCGAGGAGGAAGTCGGTGGTATAGAAGGATTAGAACTGCTCGAGGAATGGAAGGAGCAGGAGCGGAAACGAAAACGGGTTGAGAGGGGCTTACCCGAAGAGCTCGGCACCGATGAGGAGGAGGAGGACGACGAAGAGGACTGGGCAGCATGGGAGGTTGAATCAGACGCAAGCAGTGATTCCGGAGGCTGGATCAATGTTGAGAGCGACGACGAGATCGAAATCAGCGACAGCGAAGACGAGAAGCCCAGCGCCAAGAAAGCCAAACTTGAAGAAGCACCTAAATCCGCCGACGACGAGGAGAAAGAAAACGCGGAAAAAGACAAAGCCCGAGAACTGAAGATCTCCAAGCTTGCCACGACCAAGATCCTCACGCCCGCCGACCTGGCCAAACTGCAGGAGCTCCGCCTCGAAGCGTCCGTCTCCAAGGCCATGGGCAACCGCACGCAATCGGCGCGCCTGAAGGAGCTCGCCGCGCGGCACATCGACGACGCGCTAACAGCGGAGCAGATCGAAGGCTTCTCGAAACTGCGCAAGAGCACCAAAGAGGAGCGGATCGCGCTCGCGCGGGAAGGCAAGGGGGATCGCAGCGAACACAAGAGCACGCAGGCTCTGCGCCGGCAGAAGAAGGACGCCGAGGGCAAGAGCACGACGAACCGCGAGAAGGCGCGGAAGAAGAACTTCATGATGACGCTGGGCAAAGCAAAGTTCAAGAACAAGCGCAGCTTGACGCAGACGAGACGCGTCTTGAGGGGCCATATCGAGAGGACGAAGAGGGGTGGCAAACGTGGGAATATAGGCATGTAGTAGTGTTTTTTTTGGGGGTCTCTTGACTGGTAGATGAATGGAAATTGGGATGCAATGAATGCGAATTAAGATGCGTCCTAAAGTAAATAAACTTAAGATGAAAATATATCACCATCTCGAGCCCAATCATCTGACAATAAACGTATCATCCCCAGCTTCTTCACAAAAACCAAGCCCGAGACCTCACCTCCCCCCCCTTCCCCAATAACCCCCCTCCCCAAAAATCCAACCAATATCTCCCCACTTTTCCCAAAATCCCCCCAACAAAAAAAACAAATAACCGGACACGGTTCTATGGTGTAATGGTTAGCACGTCGGATTCTGATTCCGGAGATGTTGGTTCGATTCCTACTAGAACCTATGTGAAGCATTTCCCCTTTGGTTCGTGCGATATCTTTTTATTCTTTTTTATTTTTATTTTTTTTTTGAGGGGGGGGAAATTGGGGGGGAGGGGGGGGTAAAGGGGGAAATGGGAAATGGGGTTTTTGGGGGGGAGGGGGAGTGGGGGAAGCGAGATAGATAGCGAGCGATGCTCGGTGTAGCGACGATGGGGGGAGGGGGGCGGGTTGACGAGTCTGAAAAGGGATTAAAGCAGGCTCTTGGTGCTTTGAAAGGAGAATATGAATAAATGAATGAATGAATGAATGAATGAATGAATGAATGAATGAATGAATGAATGAATGAATGAATGAATGAATGAATGAATGAATGAATGAATGAATGAATGGATATTGAACGGGGACGAGAATCCTAAGATAGCAGGATTTTCTTTTAAGAAACCTATCTTTTTTTTTTTTCCGGAAAACTGGATAATTAATAGATAGATAAGATAGATAGATGTCGAGTTGCTGTTGGAACTTGGCTTTTTAGAAGGATACTCTCTCTGGTGAACACTTTGATAAAGAAGATTATAGGCGAAATATAGGTAGATTGATTTCAGCACATAGTAGACTGCGTTCATGATTTAAGGAGTGATCTTCAATTCATAATCCTAAATAAAAATCACTAAGTATCTGCCCCCTCAGCGGCCCCCTATTAGCAACTAGAGAATTAAAAGATCAACAACCAGCTAGCTATACGACTCGCACTTTCTTTCTCCCCTTCTCACCCACTGGTGAGAGGGACGGATTTAGAGACGCGCGTGGGCGATGGCGCTCACTTCGCCAGGCGCGTGGTAGTTGGGGACTTTCATCTCGAGGGCTGGGCCAGTGTAGCCAAGATCCTCGGCTGTGAGAACGGCGCACTTCTCGCCGATGAGGAGAGCGGTTGAGTCTATTGAGAGGGTTAGTTGGTTGGTTGATTGGTCGATTGGGTTGGGAGGTTGGTGTGAATAATAGAAAAAGGGGAACGTACAAGTATTGCAGCCAACGTTGTCTGGGCAGATACTCAGATCCGCAACCTTCAGGTTCTTAACCCCATGCACATTCAATCTCTCATCCACGACGCCGTGCTTGACAATGCTGTTGCCCTCCTTCGGCGCCATGGAGCACGTGCCCAGACTGTGCCATGTAGTCTCAACGTGTCTCTTGACCCACTCCTCGATATGTTTGATATCCTGCTTGCTGTACTTGAGATCCTGGTACACATCCTTGCGGTGCGAGTTCAAGAACGATTCCTTAGGTGGCTTCCCGCTCTCGATAGGTACGCTCCAGCTGCCGTGCTGGATGCCTGCGCTGATGTTGCCCGGCAGTGCGTATTGCTTCGTCGTTGCTAGGTCGAGGTCCTTGGCGCGGGCCGGCGAGTCGTAGTCGTAGAAGGGGTGCATTGCTTGGACTTCGCCTGCGTAGGCCTCCATCCGGCGTGCAGTCTCGCGAGACTTGATGTAACCCCAGACCATAGGCGCCATATCACGCTCGTCGTTCATGAACCCGGCATCGAAATCAGGAGCTTCGTAGGGGTCTGGAGAGACAATGTGGGTGGAGCCGCGGGAGAATGGGTATTCCTGTATGTTGAAACCAACCGTCAGTTTCCGTTACTGAAGAAGGATAGCGGTCTTGAACCACATCAAGAAAGACGTGTTTCAAGAGCGAGGGTATCAAAAACAGCAAAGTAGAATGCGTACCAAGAAGTGGAACATAGTAAAGAATTTGCCCGGCGGCATCAACATATGGTCACCGAACCATCTTCATGTCGTATTAGTGACCACTCAGATAAAGGGGCAAAGGGAAAGTACCCGGCAATGACAGAATAATGCATAACAGGCTTGTCAGGCTTGTTCTTAAAGTAACTCTCCCATCCGCTCTTGAAGTGTGGAGTAGGCCATGATTCAATCTCCTTGAGCTCTTCTTCCGTGGGGCGGATCTTGACACCGGCTTCGATGCCGTTCGTGGAGAGGGGGCCAGTGCCTTTGAGGTTCCATTCATCATAGACTGCCTTTTGGACTTCGGGGTCGCCGCGGACAAAGTCGTCGAAGGATTCGGTTTCTAATGAAATGAGTACAAGAAATCAGTCATGAGAAGAAAGGAAAACGTGCATACCCGGCTTGGCTCTGTAGACAGAGAAAGTCAAATAATGGTCTTGGAAATTGAGACCAACACCCGGAAGGTCGACAATGGGTTGGACACCTGCAGCTTGCAACTTCTTGGGGTCGCCGATACCAGAGCGCTGCAGGATCAATGGTGAAGAGAGCGTGCCGCCTGACACGATGATTTGCTTTCTAGCGCGGAAGGTGCGTGATTGTTGCTGCTTGTGGGGACTCGTATCAATAATGTTTCGAGAGGGGAAAGAGAAGGCTTACCGATGGATGAAGAGGCTTGCTAGGGATGGTTCTCACGCCGACCGCGACGCCGTTCTCAAGGATTACTTTGTCGACTTTGGTGTTGCATTGGAGATGCAGGTTGGTATGCACAGCACGGGTGGCGTGGATGTAGGCGTGTGCAGAGTCACTGCGACGTCCGGTCTTTGATATTGTCAGCTTATGTATTCGAAAGTGAAGGATTGGGGTTCACAAACGTCTCTGTTGATCCACTTGAGCCAATGTTCCGCCCCACTGTTAAATCATTAGTATTCTGCTACCCCATACACCGTCTATGTACGTACTGGCCCGTTACAAGATCCTGAAGATCATCAGTAGTTGGGATTCCCTGAGACTCGGCAGCTCTCAGGAAATCCTGCATAACTGGGTAAGTGTAGTTTCCAAAAGAGACTTTGATCGGTCCCTCAAAGCCATGGAGATCCCTATATACTTCTATTAGCCGCGTCTAAAAAGTGGAAATAGGGCTTTCACCTATTGTTGCAAGCACGTTGATACGTCTCATGCTTCCTCATCAGGGGAATCAACTCCTTTGTAGACCATCCCTTTGCTTGGAAGTCATCATAATCAGATGCAGATGCACGAGTGTACATCATGAAGTTGATGGATGACCCTCCGCCTAGAATATGAGCGCAGGGAACAATGGCTTTACGACCACCGAGCCATTCCGAGGGACGAGAGTAGTAGAAGGATGCCGTTTTACTGTCCAACTTCATGTTCCGGGGGTCTGAGATAGTTGGCATTGATCGAAAAAGGAGGTAAGGTAATCTTACAGATTCCTGGACGGTAAACCCATGGGTTATTCAAGTTGCTCTCTCCGGCCTCAATCAGCAAGACTTGGAGGTTGTGGTCCAAGTTAGCCAATCTACGGGGAATTAGCTGTGATCACTGTTATGAAGACATTACACAAAAGATAACTAACCTGCCAGCTACCACACAACCACAACTACCACCGCCACACACGATGATATCGACCTCATCAGGGATCGTCATCTTGAACCTCGTACAAAGCAATTGATAAAAGTTTGTAATCTGTTCAAAAGACAGAGTCCAGAGTGAGAACTCCCAAGGTATTCTGGTTTCCAAACGGTGCCTCCTTGGGTTCTCAGGGCTCCTTTTGAAGTCGAACCATAGGGTCAAGAGAGGGGAAGGCCGCAGCGGCTCCGCTTCGTACCAGGGAGAAGTGCGAGATTCAATTGGATCCTAAGACCTAGCTATGTTGTTGCGTATATTTGCATGATCAGAATCCAATCATACCACAACCAGACTTCTTACCCCTCATCCTGAGACATGATTGACCACTAGGACCAGCGACAGAGAAGGCGACCGGTGCGGGAAGGATCCCGTGGACGCTGTTGCAGCAACTAAGATCCGTCCAACAAGCGGAGGTAGCTCGGTGAGCAAGGAATTAATCCGGCGATAAATTGGAATCCGCTCGATGATGGAGGTTTGATCCAAGAAATCTGGGTAAGCTCCAGTTTTACCCCGCAACGAACCCCATATTGAGGATGCGTCACTAAAGCATGAGTTAACTTTGCTTTTGGCGCGAGATTCCGTTCACCGCGCAGCTCTTACGCAAGAGGGAGAAATCAAAGACGGACAGATAAACAGAGATTCCAGACCTATAACTGCGTATAGAAATGTCTCCAGTCATAGAGCAGGGGAAAGCAGCGGCAACGTGAAAAGCGCAGGCGTCTTGACATCTGGAAGACGCGCAAAGAAGGGCACTAGCCACTCCGCGCGATCCGGGTAGACCGGTCGATCTCCATGCAGATCAGGCTATTCAGCAGTGCGGAGCCGTGCATGGATGGGATGGGCGGTTGATATCAGTTGTTAGTTGTTATAAAAGGAGAGACGGGGAGCAGTAAGCAGAGCGAGTGAAGTGTGGAGAAGCGCCCGGCACCCCACGTCGTTCGCCTTTCGCTTAGCGTTTTGCGGGGGACGGCGGGGAGTGGACTCAGTGGATAGTGGACACTGGATAGTGGACTGCGGAGTGTGGAGTGGTGGAGCGCTGTGCTGCCCTTGTCCCTTGACCCGAATCGAGATTCACTGCTGTGCGGGGAAGGCGACTTGAGCAGCTTACAACAGGGGCTGGCAGCTATCATTGTCTGTCAGCGTGGCCATGGCGTTCCAGGCAGTGGGACATGGGGAGGATATACGAGGACGGAACGACTCCACGAGATATATCAACCCCTGGCAGGCTGACATCGGTACATGCACTCCGCACTCGGTGTTTGCTCGCGATCTCGACGGCATAGAACAGGGTTTACGCGGACGATTCGGAATGCTTGTAGCGTCGAGGGAACTCAAGCCAAAGCATATCGAAAGAGCTGGGGAAACAAAGACGGCTCGGGACATCTCTTTCGTCTGATGTCAATCGACCGAGACGTCAAGTATGACCAACATTGGTTACGCAAGTGCTTCTTGAGGGGGAATGCCATTCCCCCTCTGAAGCGTTTGTCCGGCCTTCAAGGTTTATTCAATTTGGAGGGGCGTCTTTTGATGTGCAGAGTCCCAACTGCCGAAGAGCCAATCCTTTATCCCACGATGTTTACAGCTTCAGATCTGATCATCTGAGAAGCTCGAAACCTACGTAGATTCCAAGTTCCAGCATCAGTCTAGCTTCCAAGTACAAAGTATACGACGAGTCTAAACTTGAATTCAAAGAAGTATAACGAGATAAGCAGTTCCAAAGTCAGCCACAGGCTTTAAAAAAATCGGCCTCTTTCCTCAGGTCGTCCTTATCATCGTCTATGATAAAAATCGGTCCTTTCTCCATGTTTTGCAGGCCGCAAAGCCTACCTGGGTAGATACAGGCGGGGAACATACCTAAGGTACAAATGTAGGTTTCTCAATACTTTAGCCAACATTGTAGTTAGATTTAATTAAATCTACAAAATCTTTATATTCTACACATCTTAAACCCCTTACTTTAAATCGTCATAAAACCAACCCCTACCTTATCTACAAAGTTCATCAGATCCGTCATCTTTGTCTCACTCTCTTCCTAGATCCATAACACTACTTATCTATAAGGCTAATAAAACAATACCTATATCATTTCCTAATCCTATACTCTATAAGAAGTCAGGCTCCACAGCATCATCTACCTATCCCGAAGTACCAAGAATCCAAGAATCCAAGATTTCTACCTACATATTCAAAAAACGGCTGTAAAATCAATAACTTCTTTTACAGAATATATTTCAATGAATTACATAGCAATATTCAGAACCCAGCTGGTTTTATGTTTTTGAGAGAGAGATGAATTGAATGAAGAGCTTTCTTGATATGATACTAATCAAAAAGCAATCACTCGTCTACCCGCGTAGTCCATGTCTTGTTTTCGATAGGTAGGTAGGGATCAAGATGGAAGAGAAGAGAAGAGAATGCTAACTTTGTATATATATAAATATATATATATATATATACACAGATTTATCATAAAGAAGGTAACTTAGGTAAGGTATAACCAACCCGCCCCCTCCCCCTTCCCTGCCTTTTTCTTCTTCCTCTTCCTTTCCATATTAATCCCACATCATAAAAAAAAACCCCCAAAACCTGCCCAGACCAGACCTAGCTAACTCCCTTTCTCTTCTCTTCTCTTCTCTTCTCTTCTCAGCACCCAGGCACCCTTCTAAGTTCTCCCCTCCTATCGACGATTCTTTAAAGTTCAAGCTTGTGGTTCTGGCTCAGCAGGTGGTGGTACTGCATCTGCTTCGGGATCTGGAGGTGTCTATATTTCATATCTTATCAGCCCCTTTCTTCCCTTTCTATCCCTCTCCCCCCCTCTCCCCCCCCCCCCCGCCTCCTCTCTCTCTTTCCCCAGTCAAAACCTCAAAAAGTCAAATAAAAACAAAACAAAAAGACGTTATAACGCACCTTCCCATCCTTCCCACCCCTCTTTCTTCTTCTATTTTTCCTCCTCATAACCTCTCTTCTCCTCCTCACATACACATATCCAACCATAGCGCCGACTAGTACACAGCCAATCACGATCCCTGCGATGGTGCCCGCTGAGAGCGCAGCGCTTGGTGGCGGCGCGCGCGCCGCCACGCGCGTCGTCGGGTTGCTTTGAGGGGGAGACGTTGTGGAGATAGGTTGTGAGAGATGGGAGATGGGAGATGGGTTATGTTTGTGTCATCGCTGGTTGTATTGGATCTCTGGGTATTGATTTTGCGCGGGGAATGAGGATCAAGATAGTTGTTCCAAGATTTCGAAAAAGAAGACTCGAAATCCTAATATAAACCAGCCCGCAGCCCTTCAAACCCCATCACAAACCCCATCTCATCTCAAAGCTTATCTTAAAACGAGGCGCGGAGTGTGGATATGGATGAACGTGTTATATTCAGCCTTGTGTTCGAAAGCTATTGATTGGTTAGGGTGGGAGTGAGTTGGCAAGTTCGGAAGATCGATGATCATAAGATTGGAAGGGGGGGGTGGGATGGATGGGTGTGTTGGCGTTGCGAAAAAAAAAAAGAAACAAAGTTAACAAATATCCTTTGCTTTTTCATATGATCATATCACGACATAGATAGATAGATAGATAGATGGATCGATAGAAGTTCTTCCCGCTTTATCCCATTTTCTTTCTTTTTTCCTTTCTCATTCTTATTTTACCCATAGGGTAAGAATCCAATCCAATCCCTTACCTTACCTTCCTATCTGTAAATAATAAATAAATTCCAAGATCCTGAATAAAATTAAGAAGATGATAATCTAAAGAATGAGTATACCTAGGCTGATCATTAGATAATAAGAGGTTTTATATAACGGGTGTGGGAAATATGTAGAGGATGGGGTGGCATCTTAGATAAGGACAAGGTAGAAGGTACAGAAGAGATTCGCTTACTGTATGTAACCGGAAGGGAAGCCCCCCTTTTTATTTAGTCTTTCCCTATAGACAGAGATATCAAATCTTCTGGAAGTGAACATGAGGTGAACATCCGCTGCATATATACATTTAAGTGTACCTAATCTTTTTATTTATAATCCGTCATCTCGCTCCGAGATTGAAATTCTGTGAAGTCTTTTTAGATTAGAGTTCATGCCTTCCCGTTCGCATAGCGGTGGTGCATCTCTTGTCCCCCTCATTACCTATGCCTACAGCTTAGCTATGCGCGATACTCTCCCCCGTAAAACATCATCAACCAACTGCATAGCCCTGACCAATCTCCTCTCCTGCAATTTCGGCGCCACGACCTGAACGCTCAGCTTCGTGTTCCGATATAAATCGCGATCGATTGTGTTCGGATCCCCTGCATGCCCATCAGTACGTACGTACATACCTAACCTACCTACTACCTTGCGATGGACGACTTACATAATCCCCGATTCACCTTGTCCCAGCTATTCAGGGGTTTACTATCGGGCGGCAACTCCGCAAGCAGATCGGCCGCGGTAACGTCACGCACTGGGAGCGTGCCGGCCGGGTAGTCGAGCAGCACGAAACTACTTGTGTAGCTGACGCCGTTCCAGCGGTCGATGGGAGGGACGGGGTGCGGGGCCACGGGGCAGAGGATGGCATCGATGGTGCGTCCCGTCTTGGGATCTTTCCAGATCTTCAGCATTTCCGTCTCCAGTTCGGTCTTCCGCGCGTGGATATCGATAAGGCTAGGGAGGGATATCTGGGGGCCACGACGGAGACGAGTGCTTAACCAGTCGGTCAGGGGCTCGCCAGTTTTCTCCAACAGGTCGAGCATGAAATTGTTGCCGTCGATGCCGAAGAACTTGTTGGCGAGCGATTGACATCTTTTGAAGGCGGGCGCGTCGATCTCTATGACCTCGACTCCTGCTTTCCGCAGGGCTTGGACCGTCTCGTCCAAGACTTTGCTGACGGGCGGTAGGGGTTCGATTAACCCATCTCGCCGGATGACGCCCAGCAGCGGCTTCTCCTGAACCCCGCCCTGCTCTTCCCAGAACCCATACGCCACGCTCGGATCCTGCTCCCACGGCCGCGCACTTGAAACGACCTGTAGGAATAACTCACAATCCCTGACGCTGGTCGCGATCGGGCCCGCACTCGCCGGCAACCCGATCTTGCTCCCGCCCTCCCGGGTCCCGCTCTCCTGCCCCACGAACGGCACCCGTTGCGCGCTGGGCTTGATACCGTACAACCCGCCGCACATCGCCGGGATGCGGATACTGCCCCCCACATCCGTGCCGACGCCTAACACACTCCCTCGCATCGCGATCAGGGCTCCCTCCCCCCCGGAGCTGCCCCCGGCCGTGACCCTGCGATCCCGCGGGTTTAGCACGCGCCCGAACAGATTACTCTGCGAATCCAGCGCCATCAGCGTCTGCGGCACCCCGGTCTTGCAATACAGCACCGCCCCGGCCCGCAGCAGGATATCCACCAGCAGCGCGTTCTCCCGCGCCGGCTGTTCCGCCAGGCTCGCGATCCCAATCGAGGCGTCGTACCCCTTGACCCGGAACGTATCTTTCAGCGACACGGGCACGCCGTGCAGCGGGCCCCTCGTCCTTCCCGTCTGCGCGTATTCCCGGTCGAGCTCCCGCGCGTGCGCCAGCGCCTCGGTGAAGAAGATCTCGGTCAAGCAGTTGCAGAGCTGCTGGGCGATGGCGGCGCGCTTGCAGAAGGCGCGCGCGACAGCTTCAGCGGTCAGAGAGCGCGCGCGGATCGCTGAGGCCAGCGACGTCGCGTCGTAGTCCTCGGTGATGGCGAGTTCTTGCGCGGTGAGAATGCCGCTGCGGCGGGGGATGGAGCGCACGTCGTGGACGGAGGCCGGGGGGAGGGAGGGGAGGAGCCATTCTTTGGGGATGCGGGACAGGCGCTCGGATTGCTTGCGCTGGGCGATGGCTTTCCAGGGAGGGTCGGTGGTCATGGTGAGGGTGAGGGAGTGGCACTTGTGGGAGAGTCGTGGAGAGAGTATAATCTGGGGTGAAGAGGGGCTTTATGAAGTGAAGTCGAGGCGGGGCAGCTATCTAACCGAGGCTCCTCTTAAGCCTTGCGTCTATCAGGGGACAGCCGCTGCATTCTCCCGGATATTTACTCCTGTCTTTCTCTTCTCTCAAATATTCTCCGGTTTTCTCGTCGTACTGTGAGACGGCATATCATATGTATGCAGAAGGCTAGTAAGCAAGGTTCCGCATTGCAGATTACGCTGTGCAATGGAGGGTTGAATGCGAGTCACACTTCACTCGGAAACGAAAAGTTGATTTCCCGTTATCAATATTTTTCCATTTAAAGTTATTCTATAAATTGAGCACAGAGACGAGACGGCAGTGCTCGAGGAAGAGTTAAGACACACGATACAGATCGTTACACCATAAATCTTCTGATACAGGTCTCCCACACTCCATCCTATACCATTCACACTATTCAAACCAGAGAAATCCCATCAGGGTAGACGAAAACGCCGATTCATCCTTCTTCGACACCAATAATACCAGGAACGCTAAATTGCATGACCAAAACACGACATCAGATGAGGCAGACAACTATAAATTGAGAGTCAACGTCCTCAATTTATCTGCCACCCGTTCAATGCTCTCACATAACCTATTCACCCTCCCCATCGCTGCCTCAGCTTCGTCTTTCGACACCTGAGACCTGACCACAAGACTGAAATGCTGTTGCTTGGCAGGAATAGCAGCGAGGAGTTCTGTGATAGTGTCCATATCTTGAGGTTTGGAGATGGGAGGAGGTGAAGCAGTGAAGAGTGCAAATGCCGGATCTGAGTCGAATTCCTCGTCGACGACCTCGATCTCCTTAGCCTTGGCCTCCATCTCGATTTCGGCAGGTGCTGAGACAGGTGCGCGTTGAACGACCGGGAGTTCGACCTTCTCATCCTCACTCAACAGTGAAGGAGAGAAGGAAGAGGTCTTTCCAGAGAGGATTTCAGAGTCAATGATGGTCTCCGGCATGCTCAGAACAGAAAAGACTTGAGGTTGATACGAGAAGTTCACGTCGGAGTTAAGGATGCTGAAATCCATATTCTGTTCTGGAACCATGGCCATGCCGATATGCTGCTGCTGCTGCTGCACCTGCTGTTGAGCGGCATAGGGGTTGATATCCTTCCTCACTTGTCTGTTTTCCGATTGTTGAACTTGAGCGGGAGCAGGATTAGGCTGTTGCTGTTGCTGTTGAGCGGCTGGGTTTTGGGCAAGAGTATCGAGGAAGCCGGAGAAGGATGGGGAGGAGAGGAGCATGCGGGTCAGGTCTGTGAGACGGGTGTTCTCTTCCATCAAGGCGCGGTTCTGGGAGCGGAGGTCGTTGTTCTCCGTCACCTTTGCAGCAATCTCGCCTTCGAGTTGGCCGATGTATTCTGTTTGCGTTAGAACTTGTTTGCCAGGCTGGGATCTTCATAGCTTACCCTTCCTTCTTGATCTGAATGCGCGTGCAGACACCTTATTCCGAAGTTGCCTCCGCTCCTTACTGCTGAGCTTCTTACCCTCCTCACTGGCGAGCAAACGCTCGTCTTCATCCATCTCCTCCTCGTCCTTTCGAGCGCGCTGAGCGTGTAATGTGGTCGTGCTGGGAGTTGGAGCCTCATCCCCCTCCGTGGTAGCACTACTCTGTCTCATCGAATTTAGGAGCTGCGAGATCTTCTCCTCCACCAGAGGATTGGTTGAGTGCGAGGCACGACTCCGTTGTGGTTGCTTGAGGTGCCCCGCAGCATTTTGCTGCTGAATGATCTGTTGACGCTGCTGCTTCTGCTGTGCTTGTGCCTTGGCAAGCGCGGCTTGCTGCTGATGCATACCGGGCCATAGACGGCCAACATTGCCTGACTGAGTTGGGAGGACGTTGGAAACAGGCATCGAGGGGCCAATGGCACTCGGATCGACAAATCCAGGTGTCGATTCCGGGAAAAAGAAGGCGGGCTCCGCATTGGGTGAATCGAATTCCATGTCGTTATCCGAAGGGTTGAAGGAGCCGGACCGGCCTGGAGCGGTGCCGAAGTCAACGAACTCGTCGCTCTGGCCGAGACCCGAGAGATAGGCATCGCCAAAGCCATAATTGTTGAGGTGGACGTTGGTTGCGTTTATGGCGAGCGTGTTTGCGACGGCTCCTTGTGGGATGCCGGTCTGTTGCTGGTAGAGGTGATAGTTATGGCTGGGTCCGGTGAGAGCGGGTTGTGTGCTCGAGGGCAAGGTTGCGGGTGTGCTCGAGACGGACCTCGTGGGGAATCGCGGCTTCGAAGCAGGCGAGAGGGGAGATTGATAGGAGATGGGTTCGTACTCGGAGAAATCGACCAAGGCGTCGAGAGGGTCGAGACAGGCGGCCTGCTGGGAATTCGCAGGCGACATTGTCGGGGGCGATTGTGATGAGGAAGAGGATGAGGACATGGTGGTTGTGATGGATGGAGTCACCTGCAAGGGATCTGCGGGGACGGCGGAGGGTGGACGGGCCCTCTCAATCCTGTGGTCGTTGGATTGCTTGGTCTCCTCCGTTTTGTTCCTCTGGCTGGTGATGGTGATGGCGGTGATGGCGGTGATAGAGGTGATGGAGATGTGTTGATAGAGAAAGAGACGAGTTGGATGGAGTTGGTGGTGTCGAGGATGGATGGTTGTTGAGGGTTTGACGGGAAAAGGAGGGATTCTGGCCTCAGCGCCCGAACAGCAGCAGAATGGCCGCAGCACTGCCTGGCGAGGCGAGAGAGCCAGAAGCCCTCAGGGGGACGCGTGGCCTTGGCTGGGCGGAGTGCGCGAGGGGGATGAGCGGGCTGACGGAGGGGTACGGCGACCGGAGTAGGAGGGGAAGGGTCACTCCGTGTTCTTTTACCATGCGGTCTCTTGTTATCCAAGGGAATTATTACTGTGTATCTATTGTTCCTTATTATTAACTAACCCTTCTTACGGTTTATGATATCTCATTCCTCTTCGTCGTCGTCTTATCCTTCTTCTTCTTCTTCTTCTCATTCCTCTTCTCCGTGCTGAGCAGATGTCATCATCACGTTTCATAGCCAACTCCGACACATGTCGCCCTCCGGAGTTCCTCACGCTGAGACGCCTCTGCCATGCTCTGCACAGCCCCAATCCACCACGGCACCAGTCAGCGCCGTCCGCCGACCCGACTTGAATTCCCCAGCCAATCACCGCCCGCCAGTGTCGGCATCGCGGACAGGGACCCGCGCCCGCTCATTGGCCACTCTGACTCGCTGTTCCGCTGACTAAGATCACGGACGGACGGAGGTGGGGATGCCGATCCGAGCACGGGGCGGCGACACGGCGAGACGAGCACCGATACGACCGCGCGAATCATCGTGTGGGAGTAGCATCCGTACGAAGAGGCAAACGGTGTTCGGGTTACGGAGTATACGGAGTAAAGTTATAAATAACCCCCGCTCGAAGCGAGACTTCCGACGATAAAGATTTATCGGAGCCGGGTCAGAGGTGAGCCCGCTCTCTTATTGCCAGAGTCAGTATCTTTTGCGCCGTCTCGGAGGTAAAGTAGGGTAAAGACACATGAAGGGAAAAGGAGTCTTTGTCATGTGATATATATCACGTGGTGTGCCTTTCCATCTTCTGCGCTGCGGTCGTCGGCTTTTATCCGGGTATAATCGTAGACTTTATACCTAGTGCCAGGGATTTTGTTGCACATCGCCTTCTCATCTTGATCCGAGGACGGATGATGATCTAGGTACAGAGAAATAAATCTGTTGCACGTCGCACTTCTCACTTTCATCCGAAGGCATTATCCATGCGGTACTAAACGGATGACGCATTCGAGAGAAAGGAATTTTGTTGCACATCGCACTTCTCACTTTCATCCGATGTCTATCTATCTTACCACTTACTTCGCTGGTAACCAAACGAGTGAATTCTATATACCTACCTAATCGGAACCACATAATATTATTCCATTACAATCGCACTCCTCACTTTCATCTGAAGTATCAGAACCCATCCATCCAACCAATCCATCTATCTTTGTTGCACATCAACACCCCTCAATCTCTCACACATTTCATCCGAACTACCCCCCTCCCCCCTAATTCGCCAAGATAAGCTTAAGCTTAATTCATAAATAACTCGCTAAACCAAACCAGACGAGCCCCTATTTCTCAACTCTTTGCGGAACTTTTGAAAGAAAGCTGCGAAATGGATTTTGGGGGTTGAAAGAGAGATAGATATAAGGGATGCTTGGGTTTGTTTGTAGATTACGTTGTATGATGATTGCTAGGTTGAGTAAGGAATTGGATTTTGAATTTATTTATTTATCATGTAGGTAGGTAGGTAGGTATGATGTATGTATGTATGTGTGTGTCCAGGACAAGACGGTTTTATTTAAATCGTGATATCTAACATCTCGTATATTCATTAGTCTGATTTCTAAATCTAAGCAGAACAGAGGAGAGAATATATATGTTGTAGATATGCGCTGGATAGGTAGATGTACAGAAGAGAAAGACAGTCTCCTTTTTATTTTGGGGGGGGGGGGGGCACGTTTTGAAAGTAATATTGAGTAGATGCTTTCTAGGGGTTAAAGGGTTGGGCAGGATTGTGGATTATGGATTATGGATATGAGGAGGATTAGGTTATAGAGGGGGAGAAGGAGAGGGAGAGGGAGAGCAATTAAGAGCTAGAATAGTTGATTTTGCTTTTTGGGACGGTGAGTACTGCAAAGTTTTGATCTGGATAAAGAGGGGGCCTGGGGGACCCGATGGGAGAGGAGGGGGCGGGGGGGGGGGGTGGTTTAGAAAGAGCAGGTTTAAAGGATAGGAAAATCAGAGAAGAGCATAGGGGTATATAGGGGGTAGTAAAGTGAAGGGGGAAGGCTAGGTATAGCGCGTATTCATATAAGATAGGAAAAGACACTGAAAAATATAGAGTCGTGGAGAATCCCTACCGAGGGAGATGAGAGAGAGGAGTGAAGGTGTATTTTTTGTATTTTTTTCTTTCTTGATTCTTGAATCCTTTTGAAGGACGTAGTAGAAACTACATCCCAAGTATATTGGCTTATTAAATAGGCAGACCTTCCTCCCACGCTGAAGGGTCTAAATATTTCCTTCCTTCCTTCCTTCCTTCTCTATCTTTGTTTTTTTTCCAACGCCAGTGGTATATATTATAGCAGCCGACCTCTCGCCAACCTCGCGCCAATTGAGTGGGATTTCTTCCATGGTCGTTGCGTAGCGTCGTGCAATTACAACAAATAAGCCGCCCTCCGTTTTTCCTCCCGCCCCGCCTCGCAGAATATTGGACAAAGGAAATACCTCCCTGGTCAGATGATGTTCGTGATGCTCATCCTCTCATTACCCTTGCTTCGATCGGGGCCTCGCCCGCCGCCCCCGCCGCTGGGACTCGACCCGTATCGTGATGGCAGAGGCTGTGTGTATGCACCCTGCTCCCGAGCTAGCACTCCAACAAGATACTCGACTCTTTCCCACCCGCCCCAGTCCCTGGCTTCGGCATCCGTCAACACATTCGAGCCCTCCTCACGGCCTTCACTCGACTGACTAGGAACCGCTCTACTGCCACTACCACCGATATTCATATCGACCTCGCCATCGCTCCAGATCCAGGTCGTTTCCGCACTGCCCTGCATATCCCCAGATACGTATGCCATTACCTCCTCGTCCAGCTCGCATTCGCCCCGGTAGCCTGGACTGCCAGCTAGGCCGCCCGCCCGACGCTTCTCGATCAGGACCCCGAGAAAGAAGGCGATGTTGCGGCCGCAGGCAACGTTGACGTCTCGGAGCGTGGCGATGCTAGCCGCGGCCCGGATGCAGGTGAGTGCGGCGTCGAATTGGCCGCCGAAGAGGAGGAAGAGCGTGCACCGCCAGATATGCGTGCAGGTCATTGCGTTAGCAGTAGGGGCAAAAGGAGGGACGGATGGCTTGGACGGGGTGGACGAGGCCATCGCTCTTGCGATTAGCTTTGTCGAATCGAGAGCGGCGCGGATGCATTGCTCGATGGCATTGCTTCGCGCTTCAGGGGGACAGGAGGTGGCGAGGTTACGGCGGTGCAGGATTAGGCGTGCGCTCAGAAGATAGCACACTGGAGCTAGCATACGTGGATCGAGGGGCTCTTGAGCGGTGGGCTGGCAACTTGGTGGGAAGGCTGCCATACACGAGGCAAAGTGGGTATCAAAGCCTGCCAAGGTTGAAGGGGAGATGGTCGGCGACTTGAGCGTCTTCACCAGTTGTGAGATGGAACGAACAACATGAATAATGGGTAGCATGAAGTTGGTCACAGGAGAGACTCCATTGGGAACGATAATGCCCGCGTCGTGAATGTAGTGATCATCTACTGCAGCGGGGAGCCCGACTTCGCAGTCTGCGTCTTCGATGACGAGGGGTCTTCCAAGCTCCAGTGACAAGTGTCTATCCCAGATGTAAATGCCCCACCACACTCGACGTCTCATCTCGCCCTCGACCACTGGCCAATGTCCCGTTTCACAATGTAAGCCAACGTCCTGCGATATGTGTACCGCAGTTGCGAGCCACGTCCATGATGCGGACTTCAAGTTCACCTCGTTGAGGAAGATGCTCGTCAATAAGGCCGTTCGAGCGTGGTCGATAACAAAGTCATCGTTCCAGAGGTCTATGAGGCTTCGTGAGATCTCAATGAGCTCTTTGCCTCGGACTGGGCGTTGTATGTTCGGCTCGGTGCTGAAGAGCACGCCGACTGCTAGAACGGCAAAGAGGAGGGAGGTCCAGACAGGTGGCACACCGTGCAAGGACCCTGCCTTGTACACCGCATTATACTCTTGCTCGAAAGTAGGCCAATGAAGCACCGGCATGAGACTGTGCATGGATGCATAATAAGAGCTGAGCAAATGGTCGGCCATAGGCTTCGGGGGCAACTCTGGCCGTGCCGGGTGGAATTGGCTCTGTGATCCAAGGTGACGGTAAGGTGCAGGAATTTTGAAGATTCCGCGGCCATAATTCTGAATGTTCGATCTTACTCTCGACAATTCTTGAGGGGGTGGCGGGGCTCGCTCTCGGCGCATTGGGCTCGACCCGATCTCCGGGAGTTGTAGAGGTGTTTGTTGAGGTCTTTCGCTATCGAGATCCATCTGTCCATCCCTCAGCTGCAACATAGATCGCAGCTGCACGTTCTCCCGCTTGACCTGTGCAATCTGCTTCTCCAGATCTTGCACCTGCTTGATGGAGGACATCCGTCGATTCGTCTCCTTGGTGAATTGGCACTTGACATTCCGGCTGGAGCATTCGGAACAGCTGGTAGTCTCCGTCGCATCGCATTTGACTTTCCGTTCCCTACAGGCATCGCAGCTCGGGTCTTTTCTCCTCTGTCTATACGCCCTCTTCTGTGCCTGTATATTCGCAGATGACACCTGACCCCCAGATCGTCCCGGGGTTCCGCTGGAGGAATCATTCGAAGCGATTGAATCCATTCCTGGAGCTCCTGGAGAGTTCCTAGATGAGCCATACTGGTGATGATGAAAATAATTTTGACCTAGGGGGATACCGGAGGACATGCTGATATGTGGAGGATGTTGCCCGCTTGTTGGTCTCGGAGACGCTCCCATAAGTCCTCCTTCGTAGACTCCCTGAGGCCGTGGCGATGCAGCAGATGAGACAGATGAGGAATCGTAGGAGGTCGTCGAGGGAACAGGGGACCTCGAATAGGCATTATGTGATGACCCCGACATCATCAAGACCAGACCCCGGCGTATTTATCCAGATATATCCAGCAATTGAAGATGTATCCAAATAACTACAAGAGCTCTGGGACACAGGGCTTGTGATAGATGAAGAGGTAGGCGTCTTAGAGGTCCAGCCTCATTACACAACAGACCCGAACCCGCCAACCAGTTGTAAAAAGAGGCAGGAGGGTTTCCAGGAGCCCGACAGGTTATGATATGAGAACACCTCGAAATCCTTGACAAGCAGCAGATATTCTGTTAGTCAGAAGATGTGGTCCCTCCAGCGAAATAACCCAAGTGTATCTTTTTCTGGGGGGGAGGGGGCCTGGAAGATCTGCGACGCCACCGGGCTGCAGAGACAACGGTGTAACCTGGGCTGCTAAGTTCCGATGCAGGTCTCTACAGTGTGGCCAGCTAGACTTCCCCACCGTCTGCCAACACCAAGGTATGAATTGTCGGCAGCTGATCCGTTACCCCAAGAGGTCCTTAATCTGTTACAGGGCATTGGTCAGCACGGTGCATTGAGATATGCTATTGTCGGCTGAAGAGGTGTATGTGGGTGCGCAAAACAAACATTATTGGTCCGGCTAGGGGATGTTGAGAAAGCAGAGATGCCGGCAACAGGAGAGAGGGAGGAATTTATGGGAGGAGGATTTTTCAGTAGCGCGTCCTGAAGTTGGAGGGTATAAGACGACAGGGCAGGCATAGATAGGCCGTCCGCTTTAAGGCTGATTGAGAAATCTGGAGTAATACTACGCCAAGCGTGGCATTCATCAACCTACAGGCATTCGTTCGCCACCCTTACTGAGTCCTTGTCAAGTAACCGGACTCCCATGCTTGCCAGCCAGTCAGCCCCATGGACGGCGATGTTGGCCCCAGGCCTCTACGGTCTGATGGAGAAGCCAATGATCGGAAGGGAAGGGGAAAGAATCGCACGCAGAAGGAAAGAAAAGAGGGCAGTAGGGTCTACTGATCTAGCGACGTTCTAGCCATCCAAGGTGCGTCGGGATGCAGAATTCCTGATGGTCTGCAGACTTGCAGATTCGTAGCTTGGCCTCTCTGTGGGAGTCGGGTCGTCAGGGAAAGAGAAGTACTGTCATACACCGGGAATGATGTGCATTGCGCGTTTGGGGGGAGTCGTGCAGCAAGGGAAGAAAGGCTGCTCGGTACTGATGAGCCGCCTCAAGCACTCCGGTATAGGGATGCGGACAGATTAAAAAAGATATAAAAACGTACCGGCAACTTTGTTCGACTGGTAGGTTTCCTTCTCATCTACTGGTTATTGAAGTAGCACATGCAGCTCCTCTCGGGGTGGCGTGGTATGTGCGTTCCTGCGACATCCACTGCATATGAACTCCTGTATCCAGAACTCCTCCGGTACTGCTGCCGACGGGTTCGGCCCGTTGATAGGTCAGACCACCTCGACGGCTTGAGGATTATTCTCTTGAATTCAGGTGAAGCCTTGGGAGCGCGTGGTATCGGGTCTCGTGAGAAGATGAAGCTGCGGTGGCCTCGTAATTTGCTGTTATCTCGTCTGTACCTCAGGATATGCAGAGGCACGTGTGCGTTTCCGGGTTGTTCTCTTCATATGCCTTTGCGAGCGGAAAGGCTATGGCGGATAGATATTGAGTAGTGGTGTGGCCTCCACCGCAAGCCGGGACAACAGCTTTCACTTTACTTTAAAGGGGATTTCATAGGCGACATCCGCTCGTTTTCAAGCTTGGTTGCAGAGAGGATGGACAGGTAGAGAGGGCTCAGTGCTGTGTGGGAGAGCGAAATGCTAGTATTGAGAGGGCGCCGGAATAATAAAGCGGATTGTATTTCCTCTTGATTATTCTTAGCCTTGGTGGGATGAGAGGTGGTACCTGCAAACCTTGCCAGAACGTCTTTACAGTAGTGGCCGGGACATGGAAGCGATGTCACCTTCCGAGGCTATGTCGACGGCATGTCCTGGTCCAAGATCAGCGAGTGCCAGGGCAGAGCGAAGATGGTCCATAAAGGTCGCGAGTTGCTGGGACCCAGCCACTGCTACTATTCTTACATCTCACTACTCACTACTCACCTCAAGACTTGAGTAGGACCCCCCCCCCCCCCCCCGTAGTTGACTCCACCCCAACAGCCTTGCATACATTGTCATGCAGGATGACAAGAACTAGAAGATGAGATGGAGTTTGCGACGATAGTAGTGAGAGAGACACCGCTGTCTCAACACTTTCATTCGGATGCTATGTCTCAATATTTTCTTCTTGCAAGGTCAACCAACGCCAGAGAAGGATCGGGATCAAGCCATGACCTGAAAGTGCCACGTGCTGGGTAATATGAGAAGCCGAGGAATGGTCTTTCGTGCTGGTGTTTCATCTTGCGAACTACTTCTTGGAAGCTTGCCTATGAGAGAGCCCGTTTTGTGGTCCTTTAGCCTTTGCCTTCTGCTCTTTCTGCCCTGCTACGATCATTCATCCATGCCCAGCCTCGGAGAAGGCGAACACTTAACAGGCTGGGGCACAGGCATTGTGAATGACAAGGCCAAAAAGGTTCAAGATTGCTCCCACCAGATCTCTCTTGTCGTTGCCCTCGTTGCCTCGTTGCAGTGAGCCCCTGTACAGCCGACTGCCCAGCCCTGACGCCTGGACTTGGTTTCAGAGCCGGGCCCTGGACAGACGGTGGATACGGGACACCCATCGAACCCTGGCAAATTCCGACGGGAATGAGCTGCACCAGCTAGCCTGTAGCCTTCCTGGCCCTGCACGGAGCAATGTGGGGTGGCCGGGTGCTCTGCAAAGGGCAATGCTGAGCGCGTGGAAACCATGGAAATCGACTCGATATCCGAAGCCGTTGTCCCAAGACTCTAAGAGTGCTGGTTTTGGTCGCTGGTGCAGTGGTGTAGTCTGATCTCACCCTCTCACCGTCAGACCGTCCCAGAGGTGGCCCTGGTGGCTGAATCATTCCTTACTAACCGCCCATGACCGTCGCGGCGATGCTCGAGAGAGAGACGGACGACTAACTGAACATGTACTCGTTCGAGGTCGATTAATATTAATGTTGCGCGGTGCATCTGCATTGCCCTGCAGCAAGGCGCTTTTGGTTGTTGCTGAGTGCTTGCGCTCTCCTCGCACAAAGGGCGGTGAAAGCGGAAACGCTGTGCCCTGGAAAGGGACCGACATCAACAATAGGTATTGTACCAAAGCCATGGCAAAACCCACAACACCGCCAGCCGTCACTATTTCCCTTTTGTAGGTTCTCTGGAACCTCTGGAACCTCTGGTGACACCGTGACAGCCCTGAATTGCTTCCAGACGGCCCCAAGAACCCATATCCGCTCCCGCCACCGCACCAACGTCTAGCATACTCCGTACGGTCCAGCGCAGGCCGTAGCCTAGGCGGGTTAATATCTCCGCCACTACAACGAATCAACAGCCTACCAGAGGGTCCCATTGGCTCATTGCATCGGTTTCAAATCTTGGATGGTTAATAATCTGGGGACGATGCGCTGCGTGAAACCTGCTCAACCCGAGGTTTTCCCACTTAAGGATGCTGGACCATAGGCTAAGCAGGGCTCTGCGCATGGCACCAACGTTAAAACCCACCTCCAAGGCTCCCTGGAATAGCTGGAATAATCATAATATGATACTTTACAGTACCAAGTAATCAAGGACACACAGTACGGAGCAGAGCCTTATAGCGGAAACGTTGGCTTGGCTTTGGGCGCGACGCCGACCGCTTGAGTTCCGTAAAAGGCTCCCTTCTCCAAATTTTCTGCGCTAGATGCCTTCTTCCAAAGTTCCAAGACATCGTTGTTTGGGGTTTGAAGCTTTCTTAGCACCAGAGCCAGGGATCCCGAATATCCTGATTCCTGAAATACCAATAAGTGGAGGCCAGCGGCCCCGCGGAGGAGCTACATCCCAGACAACCACCTCGGAGACTAAGTAATGGGGCAGATCTGGATATGACTATATGTAGAGTCTTCCTTTTTAGCCCGCGCGGCCATGCGATAGAGCGCGATTGAGGCAGTGTCATGCAGCAATGGCGAACATGAAGATCATGATTCATGAAGCCGACTTGGACCCTTTGAGATACAGTACGATGGCCCATGTCGTGATAAGCTTGTTGGTGTTGGACTGTTTGCCCTCCCTTGCGCCAAAGCATGGCGCGAACAGCGAATAACGACGACTGATCATAACCCGTTCTTTTGGCTTCTCAACACTCAACCAACGAGTCCACGATCCCCGCGTCCAACCAGCGGCTGTCGATTACAATTTCACGTGACCCACAGTCGCTATCCCCGTGACCTGCAGCCAATCAGAAGGCTTGTCCTCTCGCTTCGCCAAAAATGCCCTCCTAAATGCCCAGTGCCCAGTGCTCCCCCGGTATGGGCGGAAGATTATATAAGTCCGGAATGCCGACCCCTACTCGCAACCAAGTCAATTAAGCTGGACTTTGGTAATATCGTAATATCAGAATCCCGGCGTAATAATTAAGATTTCGGAAGTTTCCAGGACCCGGATCGGCTGCAGATCTTCAACCATGTGTTGTACTTGCTGTAGGCGGAGGTCCTTCCATGCAACCTGATAGGAGGAACGCGTTCAAGCTGGTTTTGTGGTAAGCGCGGCTGACGAGTTCTTTGGCAGCACGGGAGAACGGGAGGGGGCGTGAGAAGGTCAAGGTACCGTTATCACCGAGTACTGTGTACAGGACAGCCCAGTACCTTTTTTCTTGTCCTCGCTCCATATGCCCAAGTCTAGAACAAAAGACTTTGCACGTTCTCAAGGTCAACAATCGTCATACTATTGTCACTGTGCTGGAGAATCTTATCGTGCTCTGTCTTGGCAATAATGATCAGATCCCCCCGTTGCAGCCCCCCCGTGCTGACGTCCGCTGAATTGCGGTCCCTGTCGACATCATATTCAACGCCCACCTGCTCCACAATAGGCATCTTTTGAGAGGATCTTAGATCTGGGCACCAGTCAAGTCGACGCGGTGGCGCCGTCAAATCTAAACGACCAGAAGCCCACAGAACGCTGAACGCTGGTCCAAGCTAACCCCTAAGGCCCTCTTAAGTGATGAAAGTGCACTCTGAGCAGAGAGTACGCCGAACAAGAGTGCCGGCTGACAACCGGCACAACCCCTGAGAAAATGACCTGTCAGTTTGAATGCTCGTATGCCAACCTGATCCGTGAAATTGTTGAAATGATCACAAGAGGTGATATGCCCATCCTTTCCCCTTAGCCCGTCGGAGGGATCCCCACGTGCAGTCAAGCCTCGTTGATCCCGGGAATGCTTGGGGACGGGGGACGGCGAGGGCGAGCTTTCGAGCTTCGAACTTCAGAGATGATCATCTCGGGGGGGCCAGTAGTTGACTGTTGGCCCCGTAGTCGTCGACCGTCCACGGGCGAGGGGCTGGGCAGGGTTCCCGCAGAGAAGGGTCTGAAACGTCGACGGGCTGTCGAACAGTCGAAGAGAAGCTTTCTGGCTCGTTGACGGACCCGCCCCACCGCGCTATGGACACGGATCCACCGTTCCTTCAGACTGGGCGATGGCCATTATTCGTCTTGCCGTGCGTCGTGCGGTGTATCGGAAATGCGAGAATGCGGATGTGTGTCTGAGGATTCAAGGAAGATCAGGCGCAAATCATCATTCGTTGCGGCCGACCCCAACCCAACAGCCTCCCTGGTTCCAATATTGCACATCAACCAAACGGAAATCCTCCTGAACGGCCGAGCCAGTCGTTTCCCGACCAAGAGGTGCTCCCGCATAGGACCAGGGCCGGGACAAAACCTCCTTGCGTGGCTGGAAAGTGGTTGTGTGTATAGTGTACAGCGTACGCAGTCCTGCCCGGTGCAAGGTGATGTTATGTGTGGGTAGCCGCGACACTCGCCACGGCCCACGACACCACACAGTGCACTGCACACACAGCCGATGGGCATCTCGAGATGAGGAACTCGGCGGCGAGCAAGCAGCATTCTGATGATGATGATTCTGTCCTCGCTCTGCCTTCTTTGACTGCAAGCTGCAGAGGCCCTGAGGCCCAGAGTGCCAATATATCTGCTTATGTAACGAGTGGTTGACTTGGTCCATCGGATCCCGCCGCAGTCCAGCGTCTTGGGGCTCGAGGATGAAAAATATCTCCAAATTTTTCTTCAATTTTGCGCTTTCTGTTCTCAATTGTCCCGACGGCAACCGCGCGGTCATGTTTATATAGAGGTCTTCTTTCAGCGTTACGTCTTCAGCTGTTTTTTTCAATTGGTTCGAATTTCCTCTTTAGTCGAAGTTATACAGTGTTCTCGTACTCTTATCAGGACCCTTCAGCCCTACGTCGAGTACCACGATCCTCAGTCGTATCACAGTCCAAAGCACTGACGGAGTCTTCCTGGCACTTGATATTATACTCTCCTGCGTCGCTATAAGTATATCTGCTCTTCCATACGCATCTTGGTCCTATCCTTGGACCGTTCGGGCTCCAAGATGTGCAAATCATCAAGCATCCACCAATTCCTCCACGAGCTCCCCAAATGCGAGCACCACCTCCACATCGAGGGATCTCTCTCCCCGAACCTCCTCTTCCGCCTTGCGAGCGTCAATAAGGTCTCCCTCCCAGACCCTTCGTCTGACCCCTCCTTCGAATCCCCAGAAGCCCTCACCTCTCGCTATGAACGCTTCACCTCCCTCGATGACTTCCTTCACTACTACTTCATCGGGATGTCTGTCCTTATAACCGCCTCGGACTTCGAATCCCTGGCCTACGAATACTTTGCCCGCGCGCACGCTGACGGCGTCCAACATGCCGAGGTATTCTTCGACCCGCAAGCGCACACCCAGCGAGGCATCGCATACACGACCGTTGTTTCCGGTCTCACAGCCGCGCAGAAGCGAGCCGAGAAGGACTTTGGAATCACCTCGAAGTTCATCCTGTGTTTTCTGCGGCACCTATCCGCGACGGACGCCGAGGTTACATACCAGGAAGCTGTGGCGCTGGGACATTTCTCGGATGGCACGATTGCGGGGATTGGGCTTGATAGCAGTGAGGTTGGCTTCCCGCCCGAGATCTTTAGGGAGATATATGCGTCTGCGAAACAAGCTGGGATACGGAGAACGGCACATGCAGGCGAGGAGGGCGATGCGTCATATGTCCAGAGGTCATTGGATATATGCCATACGGAGAGGATCGATCATGGGATTCGGCTGGTGGAGGACGAAGCGTTAGTGAAGAGGATCGCGAAGGATAGAACGCTGATCACCATGTGTCCGTTGAGTAACGTGAGGCTGCGATGCGTTTCCAAAGTCGCCGATTTACCAATAAGGAGGTTTCTCGACGAAGGGGTTAGGTTCAGCATTAACAGCGATGATCCGGCATACTTTGGTGGCTATATATTGGATAACTACTGTGCGGTTCAGGAGGCATTCGGATTATCAATCAAGGAGTGGAAATATATAGCAGATGGGGCTATCGAAGGAAGCTGGTGTGACGACGAGAGGAAAAAGGTGTTGCTACAGAAGGTCGAGGCATGCGTCGCAAAATACGAATAAACGACAAACGGAGGGAAATTTATAGAGCTATAGAAGTCTTTGGCGTCTTGGAAGGGAGAAGAGGTGCTCACTTTGCATTATGGGAGTTGGAGGGTATGTATATGGCATTCAACAGCCATTTGACATGATTTTAGACGACTTATGATTCTTAGATAGACGTTTGAATTCTGGAAGCCCAAGTAATCCTCGCTCTTTCTATCTTTTGCACAAAGTCTTCAATTATCTTAGGGGATCTGCAATGTAAATCATTGGGCCCCATTCTATCCTCATTTCTTTGCGTCATTACCAGATTTCATTGTCCCCAGCGACAGCTGAAAAGACATTCGAATCCCTCGCAAGTAGCGCCTATTCAAATGAAACCTACATAGCACAGCTTTCAGTGTTACGGTGTACCGAGTATATTTTGCTTCTTTCTAGCGCCGCATATCCTCTCCGAAATCTCCCAGCCCCAAAGCTGCAACATGCCTACTAGTCCCATCCTCTCAGCTCAGCCCAGGAACGCATCAACGACCAATCCTTCAACTCCGAAGCCATCTCGTCCTTCAGCTCATCTAGGAATCTCGTCGCAAAACCCCTGCCGCCATTTCAAACATGATGCCGACTCAATACCATGCGCGGCTCCACGCGCTCACCGATGTTCAGCATCGTCTCTCTCCGACCCAGCTGGCTTCCCCTGCAACAGGAAGGCCCTGGATAGGTTTCACGGCCCAAGATTAGCGTGTCACCAAGGAGTAGCACTACATTGTCCGCTTCTTGTACCTGCGGAAAAGCCAAGCCGCGAAATCTCGGTAGCCTCGGACGGGGCAAGTCCTTCCTTCTCCTTCTCCTCTGTAGCTCAGCTGGCGAAAGTGATATTGCCATACCGCAAGATGCGAGTATTGAACATGTACACAGTTTGTAATTCAACTCCGCGATAGGTCTAAGTGGACCCTAACGGAGGGATCAAGAAGCCATCATTGGCGTTTTCTGAAGATGTTGAAGGTGAGATATCAAGAGTTGGGTAAGGTGTGGTTAGGCGCAGTTGTGACTTGCTAGATTTGTCATTTGGGTTTATGAATAATGATTACGTCTTCTTTTCTTTCTTTTCGTAAGTGTAAATTTACTTCGTTGAATGTTCATCTTTTAGGTCAACAGCTCAACGCTATAGGAGGGCTTTACTATAGCACCAATGCTGCTCCTTGCTACAGGATGTCATCAATTCTTTCTACAGGCGTACTATTCGCACTCTTTGATCAACATTCCATCGATTCTTGAGCGGCATATAAGTCACAAAACAGAAGGAAATGAGAGAAAAAGTTTTCTAAGAAGAAGAAGAAAAAAAAGAAACCAAGATTTCAAAAATCAAAAAAATAAAAAATAAAAAAATAAAAAACATACAACAGCAGGTATTCGCTGGTGGTCACCCACCCAACTACTAATCTGCCGATCTAAGGCTTATGTATGGCAGAGCGGACGGGATGCCCAGTTTTCCTTAGTCTATGGTCGTATGTGACAAGTTTTCTCCTAATTCAAGTGATATAATAGGGGTCATGGTAATAGCAAGTGCCAAAAGAAAGAGGGTCAAAGGGAGGGACATTCACTATCAGTAGCCGGATACGGACGGAGCTCTGATGCCAAGCAATGGCAAAAAAGAAAGATGCCCAAGTAAAACATGGATAAGAAAGACATACAACAGCTGGTTATCAACAGCGGACTTTAGAGAACCGTCCCTTAACAATGTGCAAGAGGCACGACAAACTTTTCTTTGCTTCTAGGAAGAGACTTTGAAGTCAAGATCTTCTGCTATTATTTGCCAGACACTACACGATCCGGAAATGGTTCTCTTGGATACAAAGGATGGCCTAGTGTAAGTGCATCAAAAAAAAAACAAAAAGGAAAAATAGAAGGGATGACATACAACAGTAGGTATTCGCTGGTGGTCACCCACCCAACTACTAATCTACCGATCTGAGGCTTGTGTATGGCAGAGCGGACGGGATGCCCAATTCTCCTCAGTCTGTGGTCGTATGTGGTAGCTTTTGAGCAAGTGGACCCCATATACCTATACCTCAAGCGCTCTAATAAAGAAAAGTACGTATACCGAGGAGAGATATACGTCAGTTCTACAACATCATTGACCTAGGAATGCAGAGATTGCAGTTCAGGGCATAAAGAAAGAAGACTTGATATCTAGTGGTATAGCGTATAGAATTGGACCAGGATTATGAGCTTGTGGAAAAGAACTGCTTTAGTTCTGACTTCTACCTGGGCTGTTGCTTTTGATTTTGAAATATAACTTGATAACCTATACGGACATAGCCATTAATAGTTTCAGTTATATGTTGCTCAACTACGCCATGTGCCACATAGCCATTTAGGAAGTGCTTAATGTATCCATCTACATGCCTTGGCCTTGCTTTCTAGTCGCTCGTTTCCGTACTATGCAATGCACTGGTTGTTGACCTTGGGTATTGGCCATTATTTCTGTTCCTCGACGATCCAAGGACACATCTTCTGCGCAGCCTCGTTTTGACAACCGCCCCTTTACTCTGGATCGATGAATTTCGGAGTTTGTAAGGGGTTGTCTTCGCATGAATTGATCGATGGCGCTACGCTCGCGACGGACTTCGACCAGCTGCTCTTTCTTCCACCCTGCCCATCCCTACTCCTACCTTTGCTGAGTCTACGGTGCCTCCCCATGATTCTTTGCCGTGCTCGTGTTTTCAAAGCTGCGAGGATGTTTTCGACACTCGTTGGTCACTCCGGTCGCGAGTATGTGCGCCAGAAGGTACTCCAGCGCCATCCTACGAAACCGGCGCTTGATATCCACCTTGCACTGTAAGTTCAACAGTCATTTCTGATCTTGTAATTCTCGTCAAAATCATGACTGACTGAATGAAAAATAATTCCAGCTGCGATGGCAAACCATTCGTTTTGAAACCTGTTTCCCGGTCAATCTTTGATCTCTTGCAGGAGTTCAAGGACGAGTTTGGTAATAATCCTCGCCTCCGAATCCACGTAGACGACAATGAAAAGGAAAGTGTACTTGTTTACGAGTACTTTAAGAGCGATCTGCTTTCGTTGGTAGAGAATTATCCAGCCCTTCCGCTAGAGGCAAGAAAGACAATTCTGAAAGAGGTTGGGCTAGGACTGAACGATATTCATGCAAAGCATTGGATACACTTAGGTATAATACCATCGAGGCTCGGCTGCCGTTGCCCATAACTCTCGCTGACCTATTCTCCTCTAGACATAAAGCCTAATAATGTCTTTCTCAATTGGTATGTGGACGAGAAGGATCGATTCCATCTAGAAAAGGTGGCATTGGGCGATATGGACTGTGCTTTGAAACTAGAAGGCCAAAAGCTTCTAAATCAGAGGATGGGAAACGTCATGTGGCGCAGCCCGGAAGGGCAACTAGGGAAGGGTGTTGGGAAACCTTCGGAGGTGTTCTCTTTTGCACTTCTAGTGAGTCAACTTTTGGTTTCGACCCATCGTGCTAATCGTGGCTCCTAGTGTCTCTACGTAATCACGGGCGCGCAATGTTTTCACCCAGACTTCGAGAACCTTGATATTGAACCCGAGCCAGTGATTTTGTTCAAGTTGCTTTCGGCCTTCGGCCCGCTACCGGATGCTCTCGTAAAGCATGTCAATGACGAGGAAGCGGCAGCGCTTTTAAAGGGCCTGTGGCAGGCCATAGCAGAAGACGACGAATTAAACGAGACTTTTGAGCAATGGTCTGAGGAGATGTTTCCTAACCTTGACAACGAGGCAAAGAGGTTGATATTGAGGATGACAAATCTCGATCCAGCGAAAAGAGCATCAATGTCGAACATTATAATGGATTCTTATTGGAACTGAGTTGAGGAGTTTCTACAGTATTGACAGTATTGCAAATGCAAAAGTTGAAGCCGGGTCCAACATCCGAAACCGAAGCCTCCATACGCCTCCTTTCTCGACGAGTTTGTCGACCCCGTCCAACAGTGTTCTGGCACCGATTCCGAGCACAGCTTTGTTCTCGAGTGGCTTGAATCGGTTGGGTCCGATCAGCTGTCGGTCGGACAGCCATCTTCATCCTGCGGACGACAGCCCTCTGAGGCAACTCACAAGATCAGCCCCGGCGATGGGCTACAGGCGGGATGCCGATGGCGTTACGGTGCCGCCGACACCCGCTTCGACCAGGTCTCGTTCACGAGCAGATGCAGATGGCAGATCAGTTGCCCCATCGGATGTCACTGGGTCTTCTTCAGGACCGTCTGGAAGAAGCCTTGTCGAGAACCCCTATTACCGGATTCAGAACCTGGCTGCTAATAATATCTCACTGCGCCTGCCATCCGAGGAACTTCCTGAGCAAATTGCCAGTATTGTCATTGGTCAATGATATACGCAAGGATCGTACTTCTCCTGGTCCATCACTAGAGGATGTCAGACAGGATTCCGACCTAGCTACCCTGCAATGGATGGGGGTTGGAGAGCCCCAAGTGGAAGAGTATTTCCGCACCAATAATTTTCCTCCTACTCGAACAACAGAGAGTCTACAACGCAGCGACAGACAACCGATGGCTAAGCATGCCGTCCCTAACACGGGATACAACATAAAGCTTATAATTGGCATGCAATGGGCTTAGTTTGCAAAATATTCCATTGGCAATTGCCAATAGTAGTGATTATGACAACGATAATGTGAACATGGCAACGACAAAAGAAAAAATGACAACGACGATTCAACTCCCGGTGAATAGGCTACTGAACCAAACACTTAACGTAAATTGTCAAATAGCCTCATATGGCACATCTGAAGATTAGATACTGATTCCAAGACTTTTTTTAGTAGAAGTACTTTAGAACAAGAAGACATATCTATATATTAGATCTAACAACCTCGTCAAGTGGCCACTGCCAGAGCTCTATCCCCCCTTTGTTCTTTCAAATATATAGCTAAAGAAAAAAAATAGAAAACAAGAGTAAATTGTAGAGCACAGTTGCACTCATTTATAGTTCGAAAACGAATCAACTGCGAACCTGTTCGGTTCTGAGAATTATGCGAAGTGCAGCTTATTAGGTCTTTTTGCTGGTTTGTCTTCTTTGTAATGATATTGATCTGCAATAGTAGGCTGTAGTACTCGCTGCATTTCCATCTAAATGAATAAAGCGCAAGATGAAGATCAATTCGCTTCTAACCTACACAACAATAAAAAAGCCAGATAGATCGTAGACGAAGGTAGACCGTCTACAAGGAATCAAGGATTCGTATAATTAGTGTACCTACCTTAGTATGTGGCAACAGTTATGAGGAGACTACAGTTTCCAGTGTCATCGTATATGCGGGATTAAGGGACGGGATCATGGATGTTGGGCCGGCGTAGTATACAGACCTAACCCCCCTAGCCCTATCAACACTAATCGACACGTGGTACTACGAACGGCTATGATTCACTAGGATCGAGATACCAGAGAGCATTTCCAGCAGATCTGAATGGAGGACGATCTGAAGGATGATCTGGATCCGGGAGAGGTGAGGTAGTTTGAAAGAACGAGTAAACCGAATCGAGAGAGGCCTTGTGTATCCGACGTGAAAGGTGAGACTTAGGAAGGGTCCCTGTTACCCAGCGTACTTGAGGAGATCAAGGACGAGCTCCCACTTGATAAGAGATTCCGTCTAATTTACCGCAAACTCCTCAGCCAGATCAGAGAATTCAAGATGGACGAGAATAGACCAAGGACCACTTTCCAGGAATTTCGAATTGATCCGAAGACTGTACTGTATCAGAGGTGGTGAGGACCGGCTGTGTATCCATGCAGCATTAACATAGCGGAGGTCTTTCGCTTCGGACAATTATACCATTGTGATCTTTATGACGACAAGGAAAATGACAACGAGAAATCATTGACGACAACAAAGATCAGATAGATAAGGGTTGGTACAGAAAGGACTAAAATCAACTCGATGCTAGGAACTACAATCCAGAAGGCACAGAGAGGCACTGCTCTGACTAAAGCCAGTAAACTTGAGAGGCTGTTGAAGAAGAAACAACAGGAGAAGAAGAGAAGAATATATAGTCCTTTCAAATCCCAGGAATTCAAGACCTCGCTTGAATCATCCCGTGAGAAAATAATAGCGCATCAACCGCGTGACATTCACTTCGACCTACTGAGCTTCGCTTGTAGCCAATAAACGCAGGGCATGCTTGTCTGTACCTTTATCTTTCCAAGGCATAGTATCATGGGGAGCCCATAATTAGAAGTTGAGAGGATGGGCAAAACCATGTAAGTGTTGAGCAGAATTGTGCCTTTGGCAGTCGCACTTCTTCTACAGAGAGGGGACGTAGGGTAGAAGGATTTACTGCACCGTAAGACTGCACGACTAGGTCTGCTTGTGTGAGGTGGCCAGTTCACCGAAGTAAGGCATGCCAAGAAAGAGGATGATTGATAGGAATAGCGGCCGCGTATTCGGAGAGCCCTATGCGGATATAGCGGTAAAAGAGAGAGGCTCATGAGTTAGCCGTAGAGAGAACAACGGTGATGATAAAGGTGCTAATACACCCTATGATCAAGTAAAGGAAAGATGCAAAAGGGATGCGTTGTAGCTCTTGGATAGCTTTGTCAAAGTATTACTGTAAGGTGCAATCCTCGATCGTTGTGTTTAGTCTGTTGATTGATCAAGCTACCAGACGTTAATAGGTACCTATATACCTGATATAAGCGAGGGGCACATGACAATCACGGAGCGAGAAGATATCAGCGGTAAACGTTGTCGCGTACTGCATGGTACTTTCTAGTAAAAGTCGTCAGAGCGGCGTGCCATCTGTTTGCTGGCTACAGCGAGGCCTTTGTTTCCGCTACCTTCAAGAGGTTGATGGTCGTGCCGGTGATGTTGACATGTAGAACTGATAGAATACAATGAGACGAAAGTAAAGAACAAGAAAATAATGACAATGACAGTGAAGAACAATTTGAACAAGATGACGAGGACGAAAAGTTTAGAATAGCAGACTCGTATCGAGCATTCATTTCAACGACAGTACCATCGAGAATAGGCCGGTAGGAATTAGAGTGTGCGACTTCAACATGACCACCCCGATCTGAGTATGGCTGGAGGCACTCGAATTTAGAAAAAACAATGACATTGACAGTGACGAAGAAAATATGACAACAAAGTAATTGTTCGGATACCGAATTCACTACCCTCTAGCCGCCTTGAACGATCTACTAGTAGTGGAATACAATCTAAAACTCGCGGCTGATGAAGAGTTGTTGTTGTTAGTGTTGTGTCAGAAGGAAAGGGGGAATAAGAGAGGAAATTGGGCTACTTATGAACAGAGTGCCTTTGATCGTGATCACTAGGTGCTATGGTATTTTGTAGGTTTACTCGAGTGAGATATCTCGTGTACAACGAGGAATGATTTGCAAGGACGAACGAAATCATACAAGAGGGGAAGAATCCCCTTATCTTCCAATTCTAGCCTCGCGTCTTAAGTGTCTGGATCAGGTATCCTTGAGGCTTGACTAATTTCTCACCTTAACACGCAAGACAAAAAGTTTGGATTGAACAATACTGATCAAAAAATTAGAATGTATCAACCCAAAGGACTCAGAGCTCCAGATTATGCTTGAGCCTACTAGGTTCGGTCTTTTAGTCTTCGCATCTTCTCGAAGAGGTGAGAGACTGCAAGAAAACTTTGAGAAATATCCAGCGTCTGGCCAGATTGTTATACATGAAAGTCGGATACGAACCTCAGCCTTTCCAACCCCAGCCTTTGGTTGCCAGCCACTTGGCTATTCCACCGACCGTTAAGCTGCTGCTTTCCACGGCCACAGGAATCGAGGACTTATCCTCTACACTGAGCTACTCGCAACAGTCGCCATATTCAATAGTCTTGGACCGCGCATTCCAATGCTTGAGCTACATGATCGGATAGAGATAGATGGGGTCGGCTCTCCTTTTCGCCTTCATAATATAAAATCTCCGTGCATCCGTCACAATGCCCTCGTTGCCGAAGAAGCCGCCACCCTGACGGTTAACATGGCTCATGGATCAAAACTGATGCTTCAATGGCATGACATGTGTAGAGTACGACGATAATTGAGGAGCTGAAAAGGAAAGAAAAGCTGTCTTCAAACATTGGCTCATCATCTTCAACGAAACAGATGGGATGTACAGAATCCAGCCTTGGGATTTTGGCAGTGTTGCCCTAGTGACGGTCAAGATGTGGCTGGTCCCGTTGCCACTGGCCAACCACGGAGTAGATAAGGTAATCACTGGATCATTACCTAGTTCCTGAACCAAATTTCACAAAGGGTCGGATCAGTTGCCAAACGGTAGAATGCTCTCTAGATGGCCATGAATGAAGATATAATTCCAATGTCAACAGCGCGGATGCCACCTTATATACCGTAAAAGAAGAATCGAGCTATAAGGCACCGGAATTACAGGATATACGTAGAGAATACGCAAAATACGGTATTCCTGCCACCAAGGCGCATCGGGAACGCTGTTTTATACCGCAAAGGTGGCTTGGTAATTTACTCCGCCGAGCCGGTGGTCCCGAAATCCGAAACTTTCCGAGTTGAAGCTAGCGCCAAAATTTCGAGGACAAACTGTTTCGACCACCTCCAATTCTCATAATCTCATAATCAATCCATCAAGTAAACATCCTCCATCAATCCACCCTCACCGTCGTCAGGAAATTCGCATTTTCCTGATCTCAATCTCCACTCCATCCTCCCATCCGCACCTTTGTTTGTTCGTCCCCACACATACATAATGGCCGCTACATCTACTGGCTCGACCAAGGTCGACGCTGTTGTCCAGCAGGTTGCTGCCAACACCCCCGAGAAGCTCAGCGGCTTCGCTCTCTACTCCAGATTCGCCTTGGCTGGTGCCATCTGCTGTTCAGTTACCCACGGAGGTCTCACACCCGTCGATGTGTAAGTCTGCCGTCCTCCGCCCATCCCATTCTTCAGGAGTGTCTGTAGCGGACGCTTGACGACAGATCGCTTACTTCTATGTGCACAGCGTCAAGACCAGAATACAACTTGACCCTGCTACCTACAACAAGGGTCTCATTGGAGGCTTCCGACAAGTCGTTGCCAAGGAGGGTGCTGGTGCTCTGTTGACCGGTCTTGGTCCTACTGCCGCCGGATACTTCCTCCAGGGTGCATTCAAGTTTGGAGGATATGAACTCTTCAAGCAACAATCCATCAACCTCCTCGGATACGAGACCGCTGCCAACAACCGCACTGCCGTCTACTTGGCCTCCTCTGCTCTTGCCGAGTTCTTCGCCGACATTGCTCTCTGCCCTCTCGAGGCCACCCGTATCCGTCTCGTCTCTGACCCCACATACGCCAACGGTCTCATTGGTGGTTTCAGCAAGATCTTGAAGAACGACGGTTTCGGTGCCTTCTACGCCGGTTTCGGTCCTATCCTGTTCAAGCAGTAAGTGTTCTGATATTTCAAGGAAAAGGAAGAGAGAAGACTAAATTCGTGAAGGGTCCCATACACCATGGCCAAGTTCGTTGTCTACGAGAAGGTCGTTGAGGCCATCTACAAGAGAGTCGACAAGTCCACCACCTCCAGCGGACTCCAGACCACCATTAACTTGGGATCCGGTCTTATTGCTGGTTTCGCCGCTGCTATCGTCTCACAACCCGCTGACACCATGCTCAGCAAGATCAACAAGAGCAAGGGTCTTCCTGGAGAGGGAACCACCAGCCGTCTGATCAAGATTGCCAAGGAGCTTGGACTCAAGGGTTCTTACGCTGGTATCGGTGCTCGTCTGTTCATGGTTGGTAAGTAGCGCTCTTAAGCCTCCAATAAGACTGCACCCGCTAACAACTGCTCGTACAGGTACCTTGACCGCTGGTCAATTCGCTATCTACGGTGATGTGAAGAAGGCTTTGGGAGCGGTAGGAGGTGTTGAGATTGCGCCAGCTAAATAGATGGTTGCTGCATAATGGAACGAGTTAGTGGGGAGGTGGACTTAGAAGGATTTGGCTAGAAGTGCCTTCTCGAGTTACAGATAGAGAGCATTTCTTCGTTCTTCCGGGTTCTGCGTGCGTGCATTGTTTGGGCTGGTTTTCTCTTTCTCGAGCTACTTCTAGAGCATAGGGGTACAGTAGAAGGGGCTTGTGTATAATAGGTCCTTTTTTGCTCAACGAATAGATGTGGTTGGGATTATTGCATAGCTGATGACATACTATGGACTCGAGTATATTACTTGAGCAGATCATGTTTTTCACCGTGTCTCTTGAAGAATGGAGCTATTCTACCTGGGATCTTTCGGTGAGATTGACCTGAGCTTTCTTATTGAAAGTGCTCTTATCATGCAAGTTCCGCCGTGGCGAACGGAGGTACTGTACCGCGGACAAGCTTTGTCGCCGCCTTATTCTGCCGCCTACTTCAACGGAACCAAATCTTGGTACAAAACATTGACGAAAGAGATACAATTAGCCTCTTTGATCCTAATATCAGAGCTATTTTGCTTTCGTCGATTTTATTGGATATAGTCAAGGGTTACTCACCAAGATTGTGTTCTTTCACCTACTAAACTTGACTCTGAATCCACACACCTTGAGGCCTGATTTAAAGATAGCTCGGAAGATCCGGGGTTTGATATCAGCTACTGAAATGGATCCATGATTGCGCGGTTACTCAGCAAGAGACAAGGGATGAAATGGTTAAGATAGACGGTGAATTTACAGTTGAGATACTTCTATACGAGTTCTCAAGTCGTCGTTAACATACTACCAGAGATTCAAAGACTTGATACTGTATGTCCCAGGTGTCTGAGACACAGCCGTGGTACCTCGATGAAGCTGCCTTGCCTTGAGTACCTAAGCAATTCGATTATCGGAACGAGGACAAGAGCTAAGAAAGGGAATTGATTGTCTGTGACCTTTGAGCCCCTCCAGTTTTATGTGCTCGAGCCACCCTGTCGGTTGTGTCCCGACTCTGCAGCTGTAAGGTTCATGTGCTTAGGTATTCTGGACATCATAAGGGAGCAGGTGTGTATCCTGTAGAAACAAAGTCCTCGTTCATCCCCGCAGCCCCCCCCGCATGGCTGGAGCCACAGATTCTTAGGATCTCATCACAGGTTTGATGTAACTGTGGCGCTGTTCTTTTGGGCCACTCGACCACCAATCAACCTCTGCCTCCCTGCAGCGTGGCTGCTGCGTTGTATACACAGGAACGCCTCCTGCCGCGTCACCGCTCTTCACTGGAAGAGAGCAGAGAGAGAGAGAGAGAGATTCTCGGGATAGCTTTGGTTTCAAGAGGAGAATGACAAGATGTTGTGAGAAAGAGAGGAGAGAAAAGTGATATGCACGGCGGTGGACCCTTGAACATGGTGTTTTGGGCCCTTGCAGCGCGGTTACGAGTAAGGAGCACTGGTCAAGGCACAACAACGAAACCAAAGCAACCAACGCGATGCCATTCCCGCCCTATCCCCTCTGGCAACGAAGCACGCTGTCCAATGGGAAAGTATCGTGGACGAGAAAAGAGGGGAGCGCCGGGAGAGAGAGCTCATGCTAAGCTTTGGGGCCAAGGATCGCGGCAGTATTTACCGTATTCACCCCACTACGACCAGTTCTATGCTACCATGCTCAGCTAACCTTACAGCCAAACCCAACTGTTACTGTACAAGTTTCTAGTTGCTGGCCGCGACATTAAAAGCTGAGCTCTCGCTCTTCTTCTCTTCCTCTCTTTTGTTTCTTTTCCCTTTTCACTTTTCACTTTTTCAATCAATTCTCCCCGATCCGAAGAAACTTTGTCTGCTCCCCACCTCATCATCATCATCTTCGTCTTCGCTGCGTAATACGTCATCGCTACAGACCAGACATCTCTCTCAACTCCTGCGCCAACCACCTCCAACAACACTCAGTCAATCAAGCTCAACACCGCCAACATGGTCCACCTCACCCAGATTCCCAATGCAAACACTGTCAATGCGCCTCTGGTCGAGGGCATGAAGAAGCTGAATCTTGCGACCCCCTCTCAGCCGGATTTGTTCACGACCAGCGTGTACGGGAGCAAGTTCGCGGCCGAGGATCTGCCCAAGCATGAGATTCCCGAGAGCGAGATGCCCAAGGAGGTTGCGTATCGCATGATCAAGGATGACCTGAGCTTGGACGGGAACCCAATGCTAAAGTACGTGCTCGCCATCAGTTCGACTGCAGAGGGGAGAGGATGCTAATTGAGCGTGTTGTGCAGCTTGGCCAGTTTCGTCACGACCTACATGGTACGGTTCTTCCTCTCCGATGCGAACCTAGCAACCATTGCTCACAGTCTACATAGGAAAAAGAGGCTGAGGACCTCATGACCGAATCTTTCGCCAAGAACTTCATCGACTACGAAGAGTACCCCCAGTCTGCCGACATCCAGAACCGCTGCGTGTCCATGATCGGCCGTCTCTTCAATGCACCCTACGAGGATGGCGCCGCTGCAGTCGGCACGTCGACCGTCGGCTCCTCCGAGGCTATCATGCTCGCTGTCCTGGCGATGAAGAAGCGATGGCAGAACAAGCGGAAGGCGGAGGGCAAGGACTGGCACAACCCCAACATCGTGATGTCATCTGCTGTGCAGGTTTGCTGGGAGAAGGCCGCCAGATACTTCGAGGTCGAGGAGAAATATGTGTACTGTACCCCGGATCGGTATGTGATCGATCCCGAGGAGACTGTGAACTTGGTGGACGAGAACACCATTGGAATCTGTGCTATCATGGGTACCACCTACACTGGGGAATATGAGAATGTGAAGGCTGTGAATGATCTTCTGATCAAGAAGAACATCGATACAGTCATCCACGTCGATGCTGCGTCCGGGGGCTTCGTAGCTCCGTTTGTGGTTCCGGAATTGGAGTGGGATTTCAGACTTGAGAAGGTGGTTTCCATCAACACCTCCGGTCACAAGTACGCCGCCTGCCCAACCTCTCTCAGTCCCACACTAATTGAAGAATAGGTACGGTCTCGTCTACCCGGGTGTAGGATGGGTTATCTGGCGGTCTCCGGAATACCTTCCCAAGGAGCTGGTCTTCAACATCAACTATCTCGGCGCTGACCAAGCCTCCTTCACGCTCAACTTCTCCAAGGGCGCTTCTCAAGTTATTGGCCAATACTACCAACTGATCCGTCTCGGAAAGCACGGTTACCGCTCCATCATGTCCAACCTGACCCGCACCGCCGACTACCTCTCCGACTCATTGGAGCAGCTAGGATTCGTCATCATGTCTCAGAAGAATGGTAAAGGTCTACCCCTCGTTGCCTTCCGCCTCAACCCAAAGGCCGGCAAGCACTACGACGAATTCGCCCTGGCACATCAGCTGCGACAGCGCGGTTGGGTTGTTCCCGCCTACACAATGGCGCCACACACCGAAGACCTGAAGATGCTGAGAGTGGTGGTCCGAGAGGATTTCTCCAAGGCGAGATGCGACTCACTTCTTGCCGATATCAAGCTGTGCTCGCAGGTCCTCGATGATATGGACAAGGCGGAGATCAAGAGGCAAGAAGAGTTCATCAAGGCTCACGTCAGCCACAGCGGGAAGGCGAAGCACAACCACCCGCATTACCGAAAGGAGAACCACAGCTTGCAGGGCAAGACTGGCAAGACGCACGCAATTTGCTAAGCGCACCCGCAAGTGTGGGGGACCTAGAGCTTAGAAAATTGGCGATGGAGGAATAGGCGAATATCCTATGCGTTGCATAGAACACTTTCGGGATGGGAAACGGGTGGTGGATAGATGATTGATGAATCATGAATTTCAGCGTACGCGCGAAGAAAAATTAGATTATGAATACGAAGACGATGAATTTTCCAAGGCCCTTTGTCTAGATTTATGATACTGCTCTAAGGTAAGCAGTGATTATGCTATTGTATCCCCCCTCTTTTTAACCTTACCTCCTCTTCTCTCATCTTGACTACACAGAAACTGCTCTCTCCCAGCTTCCCTTCTTGTCACTTTGCTTAACGTTCCATTAACCATCCACTCTTCACCTCTCCCCCATACCTCTCCCCTTAGCACAAAGCCATTTGTAGGGCGCCATACCGGTATCAATCCCTATTGTTCATGAACATAGTCGTTGACAGAGGTAGAGAGGTAGTTCCAAGGCTTTTCTAGAAAGATAGCTAGTATCTTAAATTAGAAGATATAACTTATAAGCAAGCCTCCTAGAGATTTCTATACCCGCCGGAGACATTGAGATATAAAATAGGGGGGGGAGGCTACATCAGGAACGCTGTACATTAATTAGGGATGCTTGTCAGGAGCTAGAAGAATAAAGCGGAATAGCGTCATATAGCGGGAGCGGCAGGAAGCTGGTCAGAGAGGCGAGCCTGTACTTTTATATATAGGTATACATGTATATGTTGATATTAATGTTGTTGACAGCCACGATGTCTTCTTATTCCGGATCGGACGCATCGAGCTAGCGCCCGTCGTGCAGAATGTCAAGATCGAATCTAGTCGATTTGGATCTCTTTGTTTTACCCTTCCCACTTTCTTCTTCTTTTACAAACAACAACAGACTCAACAGTGATTACTCTAAAGATGGCCAGCAATGCAGCAAGTTGCCAGGAACGCAATGTTGATCTGTCGAGCCGGGGTACCGTCCTCGTGCTTGCGCTGATGGATGGTGGACCAAATAACCGATGGCTGGAAAGAAAGAATGACAATGGTTAATGAATTTGACGACGATTAAGGAATATAACAATGGTTAAATAATGTGACAATCATCTCAACTATCAAACTCCCCATTCACCCAGTAATAGTCACAGAAATCTTCTGTTGCCAGGTCCTTTAACAGACTCGCTCTTAAGCAGGAGCAGTTCTCATGCTGCCCCTCTGATGAGCGGAACTCGGGTAGGAGCTGTTATAAGAAGTTCTAAGAGAGGAGATGCTAATACTTTGATTTATATAGGTTTGACTACCTAGGTAAGTCTCTATATCCGAGACTCCTAGTGATGAGTTATAGGAATAGGTTAGCGCTTGCCTTGCCAAAGCTCAAGTCATGTTATAATAGATAGATTTAGATAGATTTAGATAGATTAGGATCTTAAAGTAAGTTAGTGCTTTTCTGTTATAATAAGAGATTTGAACTCCTTAATGTCGTACTACACTTAGCTTAAAAATTGCTTCTCCTAGAGTTGCTGATTATACACATGAAATGGAATAGGATAGAGGCGCATGATGCGCCTTCTTATCTAAAACATTGCTTTCTGTGTAAACTCAAGAATCATATATCTATTCTCGTTGACAACCTTTGCATTTTAAACTTATCCTGTATAATATCTTTACTATTCTATAGCAGAATCCTAGATCAGGAAGATATTCTGATGTTAGACAATTTACCTTTGAAACATCTTGCTTTTATACATCTGCTCCTTTCTTCTTCAACATTTTTTTATCTTCACAAACAGGGTCGGGTGTATGTAGCCAGTGGCCACAGGTTCAAGGCATTTTCCATCTCGTACCAATTGCACGTGAAGAGGAAGCAGTAGGTAATAGGTATATAGTCTTGAACTTCTGGCTATCTAGGGTTTCTACCACTTGTGTTAAGTCTGTGGATTGATCAAGCTACCAGACGTTACTATATACATGATATAATTGAGGGGCACAAGACAACAACTAGACAGAGTTATCTGTTGCTAATCCTTCCCTGCCTATCGCGACACGATTCTTTTTATTTGTTCACTAGTTTATAGTTCTCGTCGTCGTTTATTTGCTTACTGTTGTCAATCAATAGATCTGTTGTCATTTTTAAAACTTTACTTTCGAGCATTAGGCAATGTTTCTTACGCTGGGGAAGGCAATCATAACAGCAAGGACCTGAACTGATTCTCTGCACGCTTGAGTCTCGGACACGGATCTTACAAGGTATTGCTACCATGTTACGGTCTCTAGTGGGTCTTCGTATTATGAGAGCGAGACTGAATTTATACTCTAGAGGCAGACCAGTTGCTCGTTAACGAAATCACTAAGACTTAGTATTGCTTTATGAAATTATGACGCCGCTCCACGACTGATAATCCAGCCTTACAATATTGCGTGGGGTTGCAGTGGCGTATTGGAAGGACATATATCAGTCGAGGATTTTGAAAGGGACCTAATTGTTCCACATAGCTCGTGAACAAGATGATAATTACATACATATAGTCTAATATAATTGGTTCTTCGAGGCCGACCTTTCTTTCCTTCTACTCCGCATTACTCAAGGTTCTGTCCCTGAAAGGATTCTGGTCTATATATCCCAGCAAATAACGCTCTGCCCGGGTAGTAGCCCAACGATCTGTCGGCGGCCTAGCAAAGATTGCTTCTTTCTCCTCATCTGACAACACTTCGCACTCGGCACCCGATGGATTGTTGAACGACGAGTAATTCGTGAACTTCCTCCGTAAGATATCAAGGCCCTCAGCCCAGGAACCGCTTAGTAGATGCATACCATCAATTCTCACGATTTTCGGCCTATCTAGTTGGTTGATGAGTCGCTCCAGCTCTGCTAGATGGATAGGAACTGCGTCCAAGGAAAGAAAACGTAAGTTCTGCCACGTCCGTAGAGTAATAGTATAACCTAGGCTAAACAAAGGTGGGCTCTCGCTGTCCCAGAGAGAGTTAAAGCTGAGTCTCACGTCTTCCATACTCTCTGTGTCTAGGAGCGCGGTTAAGAATCTACCTAGATCCTCCACTTCGGCTGGCTCCCGAGCAGGCCAGAAACTTGGCCCCTTTAAACATCGGGTGCGGAAGTTGAAGGTCTTTAGCTTTTGCACTGCGGCCGTGAGATCATGGCAATCCTCTTCGCTTGGTGCCGGAACAGCGTAATCCTCTGGAGGCGATACCTCGATGTCGAGACCAGTAAGCAAGGCCCCGGCTTTGTGAATAGCCCCTGGTAATTTGACAAGCACTTCCGCGGGTGGCTGTCCTAATCCGTGTAGTCTCGCTTCCTCCCACGTAATCGGTAATAGCATGTCTTGGACAAGGACTTCATTGTCGTCTGCTTGGGCAAAGTAACCTGCTCTTCGCATCGTACTATTAAAATCTTCATCACGCAGTTCTAGTCTTTTTGCGGTAGGCATTCTAGCAATTGCGGCAGCAACGGCTCGAATGAAGGACCCGTCCTCCCTCAGTCTCTCCTGGTCTGCGAAGCGCCGTCGGTACTCCTCGTGAGCTCTTCGTAGCAGCATTCGATATCTCAAATCATTCTCGCAGGCAGGGTCGTCGGGCGTGCCTCTAACGAAACCTTCCCATGACTCCAGGATTGGCCTTACTTTCTTAGCTGCCTCCAGAATCATCTCCTTAGAAGAGTTCAGTAACGTCGAAGGTGCACTTCTCTCTATCAATTCAGTTTCCTCGCGCAACTGTCCCGCATTGTGATCAGCGAAAGTCCAGATATCATTGGCCAACCCGGAGTCATAAAAATGTAGGAGGACTCGAACACCTCGCACGCCTTTCCTGATGATCGGGTGGCGAGATATCTCCTCAAGGCGCAAAAGAGATGATGAGTTCAATTCAACACGGACCAGGCGAATAAGGAGGTGAGAGCTGAGGTTACAGAATCGCCGACACGTTAGCCGAAGGTTCTTGACCTCGCATTGACCCATGGGACTGCTGTCCAGGAGACGGTCAGGGGGCTCCCGGCCTTTCACATAGCCGAATATATCGATAAGTATCTCGTCAGGCATATCCAGGATAGTTAGTGGCCTGAGTTTTGGTCGAGAGAGTATGTTGGCAGTCTTCCGTAGTGAGAGTGAGAAGTCTCCCAGATGACACTTCAAAGAAGACAACATCTCAAGCTGCTCTTCTAGGTCGTCCTGGGAAGGCCAAGAGTCGTAGCCTTCGTGGCCTGGTCTCTTGAGCTCTTTAACAAGCCTCGACTGCCGCCACGAGGTTGTACGAATCATCTCTGCCACACGTTGGTCCATCGAGTCCACCTCCTTCAATTGCTGGTAGAGGCCATCAAGACTAAAGCCGTCGACGACCGATCCTCCGTTTGACTCCATCGCTGGGGTAGGTGAGCAGAGGTGATTAGAGATGAGATAGTTGTGAGAGGCAGGTGAGGATAGGTGCTAAGGTGAGGCTGAGGTGAAGTGAGCAAAGAGGCGACGGGTCACGTGCGCTATGTCTTACCTTAGCGCGTACCTACCTTACCTTACGCAAAGGAGGTGACAGGTGAGGATTATCTTTTTAACTTTCTTTGCTGTGAAAATATTCCTCGTAATGGATATGAACTCTGTGCAAGCGCATGGAAGGGAAATCCGTGTGGCCAGAATATGGTAGGGTAGACAAGGCGCTACTGCTACTGGTTGCTCTAGATCTGTCAGGTAATCAATTCCCGATCATTTATATGTGTGAATGTCTATAGAATGCAGGGTGATATAGCTATAGATTATAAACTATATACATGAAGCAAGGATCTACTTAATACGATTTCAAAGACGCTGTTGCTTGTTATAAGTTATAACTTATTCCCACAAGTTGTCCTCGTCTAGCTTGGACTCAACCTCCTACAGAGCGCAAGATCCGGTCTATTAGAAGCATCCTTACTCCAGAAGAGCTTTTTACAACAGCTTTCCAAACCTCTCAGAAGCCAGGCCTCTCCACTACTCCGCTTCTTTGATTAATCCTACCATACGACAGTCTACTGTCCCGCCTGTCCCGCCTACCCATCAGTACAAACCTGTTTCTAATCCACTACTCACTCCCAGCACGTCCGCTCCCTGTTTGTCCCTATTCACTAATCTTCGATTCTCATTGTCATTCATTTACTTATTGTAATTTAATATTATCGTTGTGATTTCCATGACTTATATTCAATCAAGCTGTTATTATGTGAGGGGACGCTTCACACGGCTCCGCCCGAATACTAAAGGTGGGGTCGATCTGTGGGTTTGTTGGTGGTGATGAAATCTTCTGGGTTCGATACCGGGCTCGATTTGATTTGGAGATCTCGTGGTGTGAAGGTATTGCTACCATGTGAGGGGACGCTTCACACGGTTTACATACACCTGGAATGGTTATATATAGGCATGTGTTGAATTGGACGTCTAAAGAGAGAAGAGCTAGCTAGGTGGTGGGGGAAATTGAGGTGGTTACAAGGTGCCGGTCGCTTATGCGGGTCACCTGACATATTATTTACCTTGAGACAACCTTCATTATTGCTTCAAGTGTATGTACGCAGGAGTTCAAAAAGTGATGTATTCTAACGGTCCTTGTTTATGTGGTGTAAGTCTGTAATTGATGAATCTATTCAGACGTTGCTATATTTCATCGATGAAAATCAGAAGGAGGAGAAGACGAAGGAGAAAGGATGAAGAGATAGAGACAGCTGTTCCTGGGTGAAATGCACTGCAGGGGTGGTGGATGAAGTTTATCTTAGAAACGGGGAAGAGAGGACGGAGCTAGGAAAAGATTGTGTAATTTTTGTGGTTCAAGAGTTGTAAAAGGGATAGGTTAAGTAAAAAGAATTCTTTGGTTATAGATTATAGATCTATTCTATACATCTGAGACGTAAGTAACCACCACTAGAGCAGGACGTAGGACAATTGTCTAGATGGCCTTACCCATATATACCTTCTAGTTTCACTAGAACAGATTCCACACTTAACAACACATCACATTATTCAGACCTCTTCTCCGGCTTCGGAAGTAACCACCAGCAAGCGCCCATCCACACAAAAAGCACAATACATATGGGATGCAAGATAAAAGTCCCAACATGCTGCGCCAGCATGCCCGTCATGAACGGCGCCACCGCGCCTCCTGAACTCCCAACGGACCCGATCAGTGACAGCGATAGGATGTGCATCTTCCACGGGATCAGACGCGCAAAGATATGGACGGCACATGTGTACACGGGACCGAGCAAGAGGCCTGAGAACGCAACGGCCACCGAATCACCTATAACCGAGGGCACGAATCAGATGACTAGTTCGAGGATGAGTGCCTGGGAGGGAGGGGATTAGACTTTCTGTTGAAGAGATTTGGGGTATGGAAGATACTAACACCAGCGGTGACGATAAAGACGAATAAACGCTCGCCAATCCGATGGGCTAAGAACGAGAGCGTGAAACGACCTAGAGCATGTGAGTACAGGCCCACCATTCACCAAGTTCAAGTCTGGGAATCTCACCAAGAGTAATACCCGCCCAGAACCCAGACGTGACAAACCCGACTTTGCTCGGGTCTCCATGGCGGAACTGGACCAGGAAGGAGATAACCCATCCCGAGATTGAGACCTCCGCTCCTTGATATGCGAAGATGAAGCAGGCACCCAGAAGCGTAGGCTTATTAGAGATCAGCGTCCTGAAAGATTGCAACTTCCGCTTCTTCCCAGCACCAGTCCCTTCTAGATTCTGAGGATGGCTAGGGCTCTGCTCGTTTCCTTGTGTGACGGAATCGGTCTCGAGTTCGATGTTCCAGAAAGCCCAGGCGGAAAAGACGAGATTGAAAGCAGCGAGGCCCACCTCAATAAAATAGTATCTTGACCATAGGTAGCCTCTGGATACTAGCGCTGTGGCGATCAGAGGCCCCGCGATGCCCCCAATTCCATAGCATCCCTGAAATGGTCCCAGTATTGGGGTGTTGTTCACTTGATTGGAGCAGAAGACCTGGCAGATTGCGAGGTTGGTCGCCATACCAAGACCAAGAACGAAGAATCTAAGTCCAGACTTAGTGACACTGTGGGGGATGCGTGAGTCAAGACTTACGAAGCGGCGACGACTGGAAATGGGGGCGTCAGAACTATCGTGATATATCCAACCAAGAGCAAAGCTTCAGCTATCATCAAGGTCTTCGCACGCCCCAGTCTCACCGAAAGCGCATTTATGAAGAAGGCTGCAGTTATGAAACCCAGTGCATTGCATACGAAAATAATCGCTACTGTGCCATAGGCTATATGGTAATGCCCGCACAATTATCAGCCATAAGACGCGTACCAAGTAACCACAGGTGTAGACCTACTTCTCAATACTCGCTATCAATGCCCCAGGGGCAGAGTCATTCGTTCCATTCCCAAATGCGGCCATGCAAGAAGCCAAAACTCGGAAGCGATTCCTATATGGATTGGGTATCTTTCCTGAGCTAGGTCCTGAAAGAGGAAAGTTGATATCCTGGCTATTCGGTGGCTTTTGTGCTTCTACTTCACTTGTTAAAGGGCTTGGCGTAACTAAGTCACTTGACAGAGGGCACATCTCAATATCAACTGAAGAGTCGGGTGCGCTAGTGTCTTTTCTGATTGCCCTAGGTACATCTTGCACTGGAACCGTGTTTTCACAATACCCGATCGCCAACTCGACGGTCGTAGCTGAAGAAGTCATGATGCGTGCGAAGGGAAGAGATATGGAATTGAAGACATAGAGGAAATGCTGACATCCAACTTGGATCTGAAGCTGAATAATGCCCGTCATTTACCGCTCCCTTGCCTCCATGTGGTTGGATCCCTGCCTGTCGGCTATTGCAACGCTGTGAAGACCTCACCGGCGGAGAGTGAGAGACGCAATGTGCGGGGAAGCGGTCGACGGCTCTGCATTATTGGAGGATTGATTACCTTAGCCACAGACCAATGTTCAATAACGTCTTTTAGTTCTTACATTTCTTCCCCATAGAGCAGATAATGGGACATTAATGGTAAGGTAGAAAGTAGTAAATTGAGGAAATCACAAGCAAAATATTTCCAAGAGTCTTGCTGAGTCAGCGCAATAATCGCTTCGCAGCCGAACGAGCCCCTTTTCAAGAAGCCGTACTAGATTCGGTAGGACAGAAAGGGAAAATCTCAGATTTCTCATAACAGGAAGCCAAAAAAAAATTGGTAAAAGTGTAAGAAGAAACACAAAAATGTAAAATATAAAATAGTGCGAGGGAGGGGAAAAAAAATAAAAAAAGGAAAGGGGCCTAATCCGGGATCGAACCGGAGACCTCTTACAATCGAGATGCGATGTCCCAAAGCAAGAATTCTACCACTGAACTATCAGGCCACTGCTTGGTAACATATACTTCTATTACCAAATAAAACCACACTAACCAAGTGGTATTAGCTCAGCAACCCCTTTAACGTCAATCCAGATTATCAACCTTCTGCAAGTAAGTCATAATATCAATATTGAGCACGTATAAAGGCTCACGGCCACTTCTCGCAAACAGAAATTCAAAATGGACACGCAGTTGGCAGTTTATTAGAGAATAAATTTAGATTCATCATAAGTCATCAGTCGGTCACATGCCAACAGGCGGTACTATCTACATTCCATCGTCGTTACATGCCAATCCAACAGCATCAGAAGCGCGCATTCCGGCGCAAACATAAACAAAGCAGACGCTCGCTCGCTGATTCCGTGCCTACAAAACTAATTATCTTTAACTTGTAGCTACTCAAATTGGTATCATTCTCATCATCAATTATTTGCTTCTGCGGAAACGTCAAAATTGCGTGGCTGCACTAGGGGGAGGACCAAGTTGCCGCTGCCCTCTGTTGCAATCGGCGGATTTTCGATTTGCTGGTCTTGTTGAGGGATGTTGTCGATAGGGGTGAGCTGGGTTGAATAGAGGGGTTCTTTCGACGCGAAATCTTGAGCAGGCGGGTTTGCGACTTGCCGCTGTTGATTGGGGATACTGTCGACAGGGACAGGTCGAGTTGAGCGGAGGAGTTCATTCGAAGCGGAATCTTGAGTGGGCGCGTTCGGAATAGGAGGATTTGATTTGACTGTGCTTTGGACAACGGGGGCTCCTTTCTCTGCCACCCGAATGACTTTCGGAATCATTGGCATCTCCATCGCGGGATCATTCAAGACCTCAGGGATTACTGGCCTCTCTGCGGCGCCATTCCTCACCGTTTCGGGAACATTGAGGGTCATCGCCGAATCTTTCAAAACCTCGGGGATTACTGGCGCGTAATTCCTCGCCGTTTCGTGAACATTGACGGGGTTAGGGGAGAAGTTGTCGGCAGGAGGCGGGACCTTCACCGGCTCATTTGCACCCGGATTGACCTGCTGCAAGCCGGATTCTCTTGCCATCGACTCCATATAGATTCTGGGACTCGGACCAGGCCTCAGGGCAAGCAATACCACCAGCATGCTCAGAACCAAGATCGCGACATTCTTGCTATCCCTCATGGCGACCTTGATTGCCGCAAACAGCAGTTCCGGCAAGGAGTCTCCATGTTCGACCCGCTTTGGAGATGACCTCGCGGATCTCGGCCTTGAATCAGCTGGTGGATGGGCATCACCATAGATATCTCTCGAGCTCTCTTCTTCCATTATGGCTCGCCTCATGGTCCCTTCCTCTTGCGCCCTCCTGCTCTCTTCCTCCATCATCTGGCGCCTCATAGCCTCTTCCTCTTGAGCCCTCCTATTCTCTTCTTCCATCATCGCTCGTCTCATGGCTTCTTCCTCTTCCTCTTGTGCTCTTCTCCGCTCTTCCTCTTCCTGCTTAATCGCGGCTTCGTCGATATTTTTCTCAGGCACATGTTCCGAGACATACTCTTCCTCATCAACAAATCCATCATCCCCAGGTACATGCACGAGCTGTTGCGCATGAGCTGTCATAGCAGCCAGATTCTCCAATTCCATGGCTAAGGAGGGTTCGACAAACGGTTCAAGCTCGACATCGACTCTCTCCATCTCTCTCCACGCCGCGGCCCAAGCACCGGCTCGCATCAACCCATTTGAGGCATAAATCTTGACCCGGAATCTTCTTTCACCACTTAAATCCATGCCGCTGTTGTCAATCTTGACATCCCGCCCACAGATGTCGCACCATCTCCTCCCTTCACTCCCAGGATACTCATCCCGCCCCTCTTCATCAGAAGAGGGCATTTCCGGGCCCATGTAATGTCCGCATTTCAAGATCCTCACGCTGGGACGCACAGGGAGCTCAAGCGCTTCCAGCAGACGCTCCTCAAGAACCTCGTAGGAGTCCTGCGGGTGTGGCAGAAGGATCCCGCGCTCCAGGACGGTGTCGCCAAGTTTCTCGTGGAGGAGCCTCCAGTTCTCTTTTACGCCTTGCAGCGAGGGCGGGAGGTCGAGGGAGGAGATGACGTGTGCGTAGGTCCAGGTGAGAGGGAGAACGGTGACGTGTAGGAGAACGAGTGGGTATTCTTTCTTGACTTTGAAACGGGTGGGTGTTTTCTTAGACGGCGAGTACGAGGGGTGCGAAGAGGGAGTCCCTATTCGAGATACAGTCGGAAGGTGCCGTTTCGCAGAGCGCGGCGACGAGAAGATCGAGGCTGTAGGGGAGGACATTTGCATTGCTCGCACTGAACTTGGTGTTCGAAATGGCGGTCGAGAGAGGACTTTGCTTGGAGTTCGTTGCATCGAATCCCTCGGTGAATAGGATGTCTCACTTGGGATCCTCGAAATCGGTTCTGCATCCTCTTCTCCAACAGCCGGAGAAGTAAGTTCCTTGCTCTGATGCGCCTCATCACTTGTATCGTGGCAAGAATTCAAGCTGCTCCGATTGCTGTTTTGAGAATGACTGAACACATCATCATCGATATCGCCATCATGCTGCGAGCTTGAATCGCCCTCTCCCTCACGCTCTTCCTCCCCCTCACGATCTTCCTCTCCCTCACGGTCCTCCTCGCCCTCCCTTTCCCCTTCACCATCCTGGTCATGCTGCTCCTCTTCAGTTTCGTAATCCCCTTCCGTTCCCTCATATGTTAAGACCGAGCCATCCTGATAGTAGCTATCGTCCGTTTGCGCACTCAACACCGAGTCTTCATGACCAAGATAGTTATCTTCTTCGATGCTTGCTACCACTGCACGAGCAGCGGCTTGAATCTGGGCATTTAAGCGGTCGAGTTGTCGCTCGCGGGCTCTTTGCTCCTTATCGTCGGGAAGCTCGTCCTTTGCATCGTCAGGAAGCTCGTCCTCCGCATCGTCAGGAAGCTCGTCCTTTGCATCGTCAGAAAGCTCGTCCTTTGCATCGTCAGGAAGCTCGTCCTCTACATCGTCCTTTGTATGGTCAGGAAGCTCGTCCTTTGCATCGTCAGGACACTCGTCCTCCGCATCGTCCTTTGCACGGTCCATTACGTCGTCCTTTGTATCGTCCATTGTATCGTCCTTCGTATCATCTATTACGTCGTCCTTTGTATCCTCCTTTGAATTATCATTTGCGTCATCATTCGCACCATCCATCGCATCGTCGCTGACCGGCTTCTCCTCGTCGTTCCCCGTCACATCTCCCTCATTGTCCTCCTGTTCAGAGGAAGCGTGATGCGCGATCGTCTCGTCAGAATCCGTACGCTCAGCAGGCATCTCCAGGTCCGTATCGTCCGTCAAGCAGGAGGGATCAACGTGGATTTTAAAAGGGGGTGGAGAGGTGGACTTCGGCATCGTTCGTTGTTGGCCTTCGGCTACAGACGCAAGGTAAACAAAGGACGGGCTGACGCAGATAGCGGATGGTTCATGCAGCAACCAGTCACGATCGCGGGGAACGGGATTCAAGTATTAGCTTTTCGGGGAAATAATTCGTGCGACCGTCGTATGTGAGAGACTGTTATTATCTAGAGCATCTGTCAGATCGTGACGCATGTGAAATTCGACTTGGATTATTTCCTGTTTCCTGAGTCTTGATCGGCCAGTTCTTTGGGTTCTTGATAGTTGTCGCTACGGCAACCCACTGATAGCTGTCTTGATTAGTGCCAGCGAGGTACATGATAAGGCCCCTGTGTCAAAACACTCAGCTCTTGTGAACTTTTGTTTATTTAGGTATAGTTGTTAAAAAGTTGAGTCTATTTTATTATCAAATAGAAACAACTAATTGGCAATAAACAGTGTGTCTGATCTCTTTGATTCACAAAGCGAGTCTTACAGATCGATGTTTACGGGGTAATACTCCTGTTTCAAAGGCATTGTAGCTCATTCGATAATTGTAAGACAGTCAGTCGTCCAGACCATAGTTGAATTTGAATCAGTTTGGTTTCCTAGCGTTAGGGGGATTTATCTCCCATATATTTCTGGGACTTGTAGGTCTGCCAATTTGAGCAGACTGACTTGCGTGCTGCAGACAGCTCGAGCGAGAGTAGGGCTGAGTAGAACCCAGGCTAATAGTGGCCAACCAGTGCATTAGCTATGGAGTTATTTCTCTGTTCAACATCATATCAAACGTTGCTACTCTAGAGGAATCACCTTCCCAGCGCGTTGAAAATCTTCCCTGCTGTTTCTTCTTTTGAACATACTCTAACGATGTGTTCTGTATATTATCCCAATCAAACAGAGCTGCTGTTCCTATTACCCTGGCCTCATGCAGTCGAAGCAAAGCATGGTGAACCCACGTGATACAATTAAAGTCTGGATCACCTTGTATAACTTCGACCTCTGCAAACAAGCGCTCAGCTAGGTCTGCTTGAGTTATTTCTCCAAGTAGTATCCTAACAAGAATTCGACTATCGTGGTTAGGATTGACTTTTACAGCCTCGTAAACCCATGGTATCGTAATGGTGTCTCCTGTTGACTGGAGGATGTTCTTGCAGTGGTGCTTAGTCGTCTGGCAAATTTCTGGGTCAATTGTCTCTTCTTCCGGAGATATATGAAGAGCATAGTGGTACGTTTGAGGATCTTTGAGGCGGGCGTAGAGAGCAAGATACAGTCGTAGCTTGCCAGACGAAGTTGCTTTCTAGTAGAGGGCTCAATCAGCGATAACCAGATTGAGAAAGTCATAAATACTTACAGCCCTATTCCTCCGCCCTACAGACTTATGGGCCCATATGCTCTGGAAATACCCGAAGAACTTGACGGGTTGTACTAGGGAGGGGGATTTTGGAGCCGGGAATTTTGAAGTGGGGTTGGCGGCCATCATTGAATCGTGTTCTAGATTGCATCGTCGTCCGGCATCAACAACTTATACATCTGAAAATATTGCATAGTATTGGCAAAGTCGAATTATTCAAGCTAGTTGTCTCATGGAGTTTGCGCTGGAAAACATATGTTATATTGTTGAATGATGTCAGGTAGGCAGTTAGGACATTTGATGACATAATCAACTAGTGAACCCCCTTCCCCCCCTTTTTGGGATTATTTTATTCGTTTCCAACTTTTCCTCGCTGCCCAGAAGCTAAGGTAAAACAAAGAGAGCGCCGATGAAATTTAGCTTGTATGAGCAAAGTGAGCCATTGGATTCGGGTTCCTATGACTTGAGCGACCCAGAATATCAGGGGTGATAAATAGGGGTATCCATCAAAGAACCCATTGCCTTGTTTCCTGTCCCCCCCTGAACCATCTATCTACCCTACGGTAACCTACTCCAACCAATCAAGTCTTGTAGATATTGGTGTCACTGTCAAAGTCAATTACTTATCAGATAAAGTGCAGGAAAGGGGCAAACTCACAACTTCCCAAACTGCTCTCGACCCTCTGCATGCTTGTTCACCCAAACACTGAGGCTAACCCCGGGGCATGTAAAAGTCCCATAGCCATCCTGGTCAATTGTCACCTCCCTCTTATTCCACCCGAGGATATCCGTCCATATCTCTCCTGCATGCATCTCGCCTACGTGCATTCTCTTCTCGCCTGGGCCCGCGTTCGAGAGCACAACAGCGCATCCGAATGGCCGATCCCAGGTACCGTACCGCACCCAGCCGATGCAGGTCGCAAAGTCAAAGTAGTCTTGCTGAAGGCCGTATGCATAGAGCTTGCGTGCGAGCACGAGGCTGGGAAGGGCGCCACCGCAGGAGGGCGGGAAGGGGTGTTCCCCCTTGATGCCATAGAGATCGCCGTAAAAGATGCAGGGGTACCCGTCGAAACGGAGCAGGATGAGAGCGTAGGCTAGGGGCTTGAAGAAGGGCTCGATGGGTGCTTCGAGTTCTTGGTAGGGCTGCGTATCATGGTTCATCACCAGCGTCTGGGTTCTCTTCATCAGTATTGTCCGATGAGAGTTGGAAGGGGTTTGCATGCCACTGCATTGATTGGTTCAGTCTTAACCAGCGTGTCATCAAATACCGTCCTCAAATCTGCACCCTCTGTCTTGCTCAGCTTGCTGAAGTTGTACACAAGTGGTGCATCAAACAAGCTGAACTTCTTTCCCATCCGCTCCAAATACCGCGACATATCACTCAACTCATCCTTCCAGAACTCGCCAACGAAGAACCAGCCTTCGCCCTGCGTCTCATCCAAACGTGTGATAAACTTTCGAAGGAAGTCTTCGCTGTAATGCTTCACGGCGTCAAATCTCATTCCCTTTATCGTGAGCTGCTTGCTGAGCCAAACGCCCCAGTTTAACACATCCTCCTCCACTTCTGGATGCGAATAATCCAGGTCCGCAAACATCAGGTAGTCATAATTTCCTTTCTCGTCATCTACATCTTCCGAGTCGGCCCATCCCTTCTCATGATCACCCAGAATCTTGTAGATGGCAGTCTTTTTGTTATCCGCATTATAGTCGGTGCCCGAGAAATGATACCAGTGGTATTTCTGCGCAGAGTATTTATTGCCGCGCCCCGGGAAGTTAAAACCGACCCAGGCATTGATTTCATAGGGATCGGAGGTGGTTATAGTCCTGTCATCAGGGTCGACTTCTTGCGCGAGGCATTTTTGTTTATGATCTGCTGCTGCTTTGTGGTTCAATACTGTCCCAGCATTTATATTAGCACTGTTCCTGTGAAGTTGAAGAGAACTCTAGACTAAAGAAGGGGGACAAACCAGCATCCCAATAGATCCCCATGCCAACTTCATTCGCCTTGTTTACCATCTTCACTAACTCCTCCTTGGTCCCCCATTTTGTACCCTTACCACCCTTCTGATCGAATTCTCCCAGATCATACAAATCATAAACATCATACCCATTTCCTGAAGGAGAGGAGGCCTTGCATCCTGGCGGGATCCACATGTTGTCAATGCCAGTGGCTTTCAATTGCGGTATTTGGTTATAGAGACGTTGCCAGTGTTTTTGGTCGTCGGGAACATACCACTCGAAGCCCTGCATCATCGTCATGTTCTCTGGAGTGGGTTTCTGTTCTGACGAAGATCAGCATGAATTTGGCATCATGCTGGAAGATGGGAGGGTCTACCATCCGCCATGTCATCGGTGCTGCCTTTGCAACTATCCAACAATTGTTGATTCCTTGAATTGTTTACTGAATTCCTGCAGTAAATCGAGGATGGGAAGAGCTCCAGAACTGGGAATGAAAAAAACGATCGGAGACAACAAAGAATACAGAGAGAAAAGGAGAAGAGTAGAGAGGAAGCAAACAAATTAGGGAACAAGAGATTGAATAGAAGGAAGCTAATAAAAACTTCACGAAATCAAGGAAATAGCTTCAAAAGTGCCGCTTCCAACTTCCAAGATAAAGCCCCAAGAACCCGCGATAAGGATGGTCCAGATCCCTTTGACGTCATCCCGCTCTCTCCTGACTCGGGTCCCAGAAACAGCAAGTTTATGTACTCTTTTATCTCCTGTCGTCTACTTTTATTTTTTTTGATTTTTTTTTATCTATCTATTCTGAACTTTTCTTTGAATCCATCCTCCTTTTCCTTCGCTAACCCGAATCCTACATGAGAAAGGGGTTCTGGACATCGGCTAGAACTTGCTGCCGACGTTCGAATGACCCGTCTCCCGCCAACCCCGAAGCCCCAATCTTCTCTCCAGACGAGCACTGCGTACCCTGTTTTCAATTGATCAAAAGCATTCTCAAGTGTTGATGCATGAGATACAGAGGTATCTATTTATTGTATGATTCTATCCGACGATGATGGTGCAACTTCATATGGTTTGAAAATTTGTGCATCACAAACCACGTCTTGATGCGTGTAGTCTCCCTGGAATATCATTCTGGCCTCTCCCTACCTATATAACACATCTTTCCAAAATATCTGGAAACTCAACAAAACAGTACCGACTTTAATGGAGTGGGATGGATGCTCAGCATCTCAGCATCCCCTTTTCAAAGGATTTCACAGGGCCACAGCAAATTGCCATCCAGAATCCTAGTCCGGGACCGTCCAGCAGCATGAGGGGGGCTATATGTCGGAAGATGCGGGGTTGAAGTAAAGTTACTTGCTTTTCTCTCTGAACCAGATTTCTAGCATTTCTAGCCTGAGTTTCCTCTTCCCCACCTTTGCCTCTGCCGACGATCCCGCCTCGTTACCGAACCTTAACTGATCGACGACTATTCATCCGCTATCCAGTATGGATCTGTTTTGACAATGGGGACGATTGGAGGGAAACTTTGGAGAACTGAAGCCGCAGTAAGGCCGAGGAATATCTCTCTCCGTACAAGCTCCGGCTTGGTAGGCCCAGAATTGAAATGTTCCGTCTGAAACCGGAGACATGTGCCTGCAGAGCTACCAGGTTGGGGATCACTACTCCACAATCCTCCCCTCATTCTGCTCATTTCTGTCCGAGGGCCGGATGATGGAAGTTATGCTTGTACCATGCTACTAGGTGGGGATCTCGTGTTCGCCATTCACAGCTCTTGATGGGAGACGATTATGGCCATTGGTACGGTATGTCACAAATGCTCACATGGAGCTTATAAGCTCCATGCTTGCATATGGCCTTCTTGACAAGTACACAGAGGGCCTAATCTCAAGTAGAAAATTCTTCGAGTCTTGGACTTCTGTTTGATAGGTACTTGTTTTTCACAGAGCTGCAACTTATTACTGGATTACTTCAAGGCAATCAGTCATCCAGAAACAAAGTTCTTTTCAATTTGTTTTATTTACTAAAAGAGCTCTAGTAAGCCGTTGTGCTTTGGAATTTAGCCGGGAGGTAGGGTTGTCCTCACGTCGGTGTCCCCATCTTTTTATATATGTTAAGTTCTCCTCTTTTTTCTCCATATTTGTCACCTTCCCAGCTTTGCTCTCTGGATCAACTCATTATGCTCTTTACTACTATGCCTTTTTCTTCAATAATTGCGACCGCTTTCTTATATAGTCAACTGGCCCTAGCCGTTACTATTCCTCAGTGCAGTGCACCGACCGCAAACACGTTAAATGGAACATACTACGGTGTCCATAATTCCTTTTACAATGAAGACTTCTTTCTCGGCATACCCTATGCTCAACCACCCATAAACAATCTCAGATATAGACCTGCTCAGCCGCTGAATTCATCTTGGTCGAGTCCCAAGAATGCTACTCAGTATGGCTACGAATGCGTTGGCTATGGTGTAAGTTTTTCCCATTCCGATGAAAGATCTGAATCCTGATTTGCTGATTCCGATTAATCAAATAGCTTGATACCGAGAGTCAAGGGAATTACGTGTCGGAGGATTGCCTGACGCTGAATATTATTCGCCCTTCTGGATATGAGGGGAAACAACTACCTGTTGGGGTTGTAAGTACATTCCTAGAATGATTCTTTTTCTCTACAGAAGAAGTTATAAATAAGCTACACTGTTCTCTTCTACTCCTAAAACCATAATTCTTTGAGAGAAAAGCCTGTGAATCAAATTCCATTTCGTCACTTAAAAATAATGCTGACTACGAGGTCTTCCAGTGGATCCATGGGTTCGTCTTCTCATGGTCCTTTTTTTTTTTTTTTTTTTAAATTATGTTTGAAGAACTATAGGACTGACCAATGCTAAACTTTTAGCGGAGGATATGTTGAGGGCGGAAGTGCTGATCACAGGTATAACTTGAGTTTCATCGTTCAGAACTCCGCTGATGCCGGCATTCCAATAATTGGGGTGGGCATAAATTATCGTCTGGCAGGTAGGTCAAGAATTCTAAGTACCCAGACGATTGACTAACTTCTTCAAGGCTGGGGTTTCCTCTTCTCGAAGGAGCTCCAAACCGAGGGTGCTGGGAATCTGGGTCTTCGTGATCAACGGTAGGTCACCTTTCGCTCAGTGGATTGGAGAAATACCTTCAATTCTCCGTAATCAACTAATATTGGGTAGTTTGGCCTTGCAATGGATCCAAGAGAACATTGCAAGGTTCGGTGGTGACCCAGCGAAAGTGACTATTTGGGGCGAGAGCGCGGGTGCAGGCTCAGTTGGAGCACAACTCGTAGCTTACGGTGGCCGTGATGATAAACTTTTCCGTGCTGCCATTGCAGAGAGCGGAGCACCTACTTTGTAAGGACTGTCCTAATTTTCCATGATGGAATTTTGCTGATATTAGCTATGAATAGCTTCGACAGAGGTATGCCTCGGAACGATCGACTGACAATAACTTCCGTATCCAGACTGATCGTTTATAGCTCAATCTCTCAATCAATCTCAAGCAGTGTACGACAATGTGACTAGAGCAAGCAATTGCAGTAGGGCAAAAGACACTCTGCAATGTCTTCGTAACGTCCCCTTCGCAGTTCTCAACAATGTTTTGAATTCTTCCGTAGTTCCTAGTTCAGTAAGTCTCTTAACTTCTCAGCCTTTGCGTAATTATTTGTAACACCTCATTAGGCAACATTCCCCGTCATCGATGGGGACTTCTTGAAAGAATCTCCAACACTCCAACTCAAAGCGGGCAAGTTTGTCAAAGTTCCGTTCCTTATTGGCGCCAACCACGATGAAGGAACTTCCTTCGGACCTCGTGGCATCAATACAACAGCTCAATTTCGTTCATGGCTACAAGGCTACACGACCGACAATAGCAGCATCGACATACTTGCTGCTCTGTACCCCGACATCCCTGAAATTGGTATTCCAGGAACCTTCCACGGGAGACCAGGAGGGGATCTAGGATTTCAATACAAACGTACATCAGGTACATCCCTCCCCACCTTACCTCTCCTACTACTCATCTAACTCCAACCCATATTTAGCCCTCGCAGGGGACTACGCCATGCACGCCTCCCGCCGCCTCACCAACCAAGCCTGGGCGGCCCAAAACATAACCTCCTACGCATATCTCTTCAACGTGCTCGTCAACGGCATGCCCAACACATCCGGCTCCACCCATTTCCAAGAAGTGGCCTTCATGCTCGACAACACGAACGGCCTTGGCTATCCACAGAACAATCTACCGAATCCGTTCGGTGGCAAGCCGCAAAGTTACCTAGAGCTCGCGAGGCTTATGACTAGAATGTGGGCGAGCTTTATCTATAGTGGGGATCCAAATAATTCAGGTGGTGAGTTTTTTTTTTCTTGAACCTCCTATTATTATTTATCCAAGCGGCACAGAAAAGAAGCACAGACAAAGCAATATCTTTAAACGTGAGAAGCTTGCTAACCTAGAAAAAATGAGTAGTTCCCGCCGCGACCTGGCCCATCTATACGCTAAACGACCCGCAGATGTTTGTCTTTGACGCCAACACTACGAGTTCTGTGGAACCGGATCTGTACCGTGCGGAGGGTATAGCGTGGATGATAAAGAACATGTACACCGTCTTTGGACGTTAGAGAATCAATAAATACATTCTTTCCAATAACCTAACCTACTCGTCGATCTCTTATATACAGTACAGAGGTTTTTGACAAGCCGTATTAGAGTCTTGAATTGAGGTACTTTAAGGCTAGGTGAGTTTGAAGAGTCGATATATAAAAAAAAATATGATTAATAAAAAGGATATTCTTTTTTCTTATTGAATCATTTTTGATTTACCATCAGCTGAAAACACCTTTAGAAAGGCCCCGAAGTCTAACGGAGATTTTATGATAGTCATCCTCATATATATTTTCTGTCTACAGCACACTTGCTGTCACTGAAGGGTGATGAGAGCATTGAGTTAGGAAAGATTTAAATTAGTGAAAACTCTCTATCCTTTAGATTATTATAAGGAGAAGAAGCGCAAGTACGAACCACATATTTGTTGTGTACATAATACATAACATTAAAGAAAAGCCAACAAAAAGAGAACTTCGTATATATTCCCATCCCAACCTGAGACCCATCACAGAGACATAAACTCCTCGCCTGTAAAATATATTTCCTAACAATACCATCCAATCATTCATTACCTTACATCTCGAACCACCAATAATTAACCGCAATTCTTGTTCATACCCGTTCCTCGACCGCAGTCCTCCCCCGATTCCACAACGCACTTGGACTTATTGGACTAGAAACCGAGCCTGCTATCGAGCCGCTCCTGCTGCTAGTCATACTGTTGTTCCTCGCCGCTCTCATATTACGCTCTTTTAAAACCATTGCCTTTGCATCCTCAAGCTCTCTTTCGATCTCTACCTGCTCCCGTTTTCCGCTCATCACTAGTCTGGACCATTCTGGCAGGCCTACCCCCTCGTGAATGCACACGACATCGGCTGTGCGAGGAGGCGGCTTGGCGCTGGGCCAGCTACCAGGAAGCCCGGCCTGGTTCTCGACCGGATTTGGTAACTTCTCGGCGGTGATACGTGGGAAGAGGGTGAAGATCCGCGGATTTGTCGGAGGGACGATCTCAGCTGTGGTTCCTTCGCTGGTTGGGTCTGATAAAGGAGGGTCGAACTCTTTGGAGCGCCACTCGTCACGGTTTGCGGGGTCGAGGGTAAGGCTGGCGATGAACCTTGACTCGTCGGCTTCGGCAGACGTCCATAAGGAAATCGCAGATTCGGTAAGATTCGAAAGCTCCTCCCGCAGATCCTCCTCCTGGGTAGGCGTTAATAACGGTGATAGAACTGAGAGAACATCGTGGACGACTCTGACAGCACGACCCATTAAAGGAAGTGGTGAAGATCCATTTGATTTCGGATTTGAAAGAGGGTTGGGTATAGATTGAAGAGCATGAGTCGTGAGTGCTTTCCAAAAGCTAGCCACATGTCCAGTACCATTATTCGAGAGACTGTTTCTAGATATCTCTGAAAAGATATCAGAAAGGAGAGTCATAAGAGGCGAGTCTGGCAATGCTCCATCAAAGGAAAAGGGTTGCCAGACGTATTTTTGCAGGGCGGATGAGATGACGCGATGGGCATGGGCAATGCGGAGCAAACGGGACTCTTCGCTATTGGAAATAGGAACGAGACTGAAGCACAGATCGCTATCATTGAGCTTTTTTCGAATAATGCTTGAGTCACTTATTTTCTAGGACCTATAAGCAGTTAAATGACGCTATGGGAAGGAAACCTCGTACCTTGGCACTCAAGTCCACGTCAAAGAATTTGTATGATACGTCTTGAACCTGCTTGAATATCTCCGCAAATTGATCCCGGCTATGATAAAACGAGCAGTCAGTACTGCTTGCATCATCGAATTTGGGGACAAATACTTACTAAAAGTCGTCTGGATGGCTATCTAGTGAAAACTCATTCTCGAGCTTTTGCAACTTCGTAGCAAACTCTTCCTTCTCAGACTTATATTTGCTCTTGGCTGCTTCGATGTCTTCATATCTTTCCTGATCTCTCCTTGCTTGTTCACGAGCTCGCTCAAGCTGGGTTTCTAGATCCGTGATTCTCTGTGTCCTCTCCTGGTTGCTTGCCTCCAGTCTTGTTAGCTCCTCTTCGTGTTGCGTTTCCCACTTCGCTTTGTCTTCTTTCAGGGCTTTCACATCCATCTCGTATTTCGTATTCAGCTCAGCCTTTAGATTCTCTACCTCCTTCGCTTGCTCGTTTGCCAGCTCTGCTGCTCGCACCTTTTGCCTCTTCGTTGCTGTCTCTGCTTCCTTTCGAATCCTTTCCTGCTCTTCTTCAAAAGCCTCCTTCTCTTTATTGAACTTCGTCATTTCTTCCTCGACCTCCGTCTCCTTGGCACTGATTTTTCCTACCAAAGTTTCAATTGTGTTTTCCTGCTTCTTAATCTTCATGTCCTTATGTTTGCTCTGCTTCTCCAAAGCAGCATGCCGTTGCTGGATTTCGGGTATCTTCTTGATTTCTTGGGAGTGTTTTGTAAATGAATCTCCGAGTGACTTAAGTGCCTCCTGGCTTGCGCGCAATTTTGCTATGGTTTCGTCCACGGCTTGAGTAAATGGCCCGAGATGGGGGCTAGAATCGGAGAATGTCGAATTTTGATTCGAATTCATATGCTGCGAACTCCCATCTCCAGGGGCAAGTCGCTCTTGTCCTGAATTATCATTATACCAGTTATCTTCCCCATTATGCTCCCACCGATTGTTCCTGGACCTAGGCATTCTGCTAAGCGTTGGTTGCTAAATATCACAAACCGTTAGATCAAGAAATGCTTAGTCTTATCCTCAGCTATTTGCAGAAGTTTTACCTACAGGTGGTAACCCTGCAGTACTTTTCTCACGGACCTTACTTCTACTGATCCCGATGGACTTCTTCAATCGCTGTTTTAAGGCGTAAAATCTCGACTGAGTTGGCTGCAATGCTGAAAGCTCTGTACTCCTAGATATAGAAGAAATATAATTCGGCATAGAATCTAGAGGCGTCAATGACAAAAGTTGGTTTGATCTTGAGCGATTAAATAAAGGGCAAGCTCAAGAAACGAACACAACACTGATGCGCCTGATTCTACTGACTGAACTAACCAATATCTCGCCAGTATTATTGAGCTTGAGATAGTGTGATGCTGCGCAATTTTTACAATGATTGCTCACAGTATTCAAATTTCAACCTCCTATCTCATCTTTCTTCTTCTTGTCCGTATCGCCGGGCTGTACGTGTCTTCGCATAAGTGGTTATGATAAATGCGACGACGTGTGGCGCTTCGCCTCGGAAGCACCATTGCATTCCAACGTATCTTATGCAATAACAAAATCAAACGAATAATCATTAAAGATAGATAATGATGCCCGAAACCCCCACGTTACAATAACGCAGACGGAATTCCGCATTCAATTGCATGCATTCCACCCAAGATAGGGAAACTCTTACTTGTCGAATCTCCGTGCTATGGGTTCATGCATGATGCACAACGGAGAGCGGATAGAGCCATACCTTGCAAGGCTGGCGCTACACCAACAGCAGGGACACGTGGAACCACATCATATCCTCTGTTGTAGATCTACGCTTGCGGTCTGCATTCAGTGTTGGAGCTGGCTGCAGCTGGATGGTCCAGGACAAGAGTCCCTTTGGCCTGCAGGACTGGTTTGATGGAATGAGAGTCGCTTGATCTGGGTATTGGGTAGATGCAATACTTCGCATCTTCAGGCATCGTTGCAGGTGCTGAAAGACAATAAAACACATGATAGGAACGATAGCGGGCAATTGAACAACTCTCAGAAGCAATCAACACAACTCCCCGACAATTGCTGCGGTATCAGACACAAAATATCGGCACGGCTCGGCAATGGCTCACTCCCCGGCTGAGAGACGGCGGGTCTTCCTCGCCTACCGTACTGTGTTCACCGGCCCGTACGCTCAGATCCGAAAGCCCAAGAGAATCAAGGAGATCGTCCAGCAACACCGACAGTCGTTTGGTAATTTGACCAAGGATTTCGGTCTCGATAAGGTTGTTGATATCATAAAGGTTCTGTTGGATCAAAGCGTTTTTGAGTCTGAACTGAAAGCAAAGATCGCGTTTCCGGAGCTCTTTCAAACCTCAGCAGCCCGCGATATTCAGCGCAACGCCTCGGAAAACGATGCGGCGAGATCCGCAACGGAAGCCCTGGAGGAAATAGTCTCTGTGAATGATGAAGGAGAGCTAGAGGATTATCACCAAGATGATACTATTCTGAGATGCAAGTTACCCCACTTCTTGAAATGGGCACCACTTGGGCTCGTGGACTGATCTGAATAGCATCTTCACCTCCTGTTCAACAGGCCCCATCGTTGTATCCATCGACCTTCCCGTACAGCGTACAGCATCTTGTTCTTACAGCTGCCCAACGCGAACTAGAGGGGTGCTGTTTTGATTTTGCAACCCAATGGCTACCATCATTATTGGAAGAGCGCAAGTGGGACTGTGCAGAGGCGGTAGAATTGACCAAATGGACAAGGCTTTTACCTAAGAGCTGCGAGAAGCTGCCTGCATCGGCAGTGGCCAACGATACTGGGCTGCCTCTGACAGAAATCTTCCTCTCCACGAATGTGCTCCGTCATTCGGCTGTCCACCGGCTCTCAATGAGTGCCCGGGGAATCCATAAGATAATTCAGTCGGCAGCAAGGCTTGCAAATACTCTCAATGACCACCCTCGGGCTGCACAGTTAGAGAGCCTCTACATGGAGATCGGAAGTCGAATCCGAGATATGGAACTGAACAAGAATTTCTTGGAAAATCGGCTTGACGAACAGCTTCGTGTTATTTCCGAACAGCGTGCAGAACTCGATAGGAAGGAGAAGGAGTGTTTGGAGACAATGTTGAAGGAGGACCAGGAAAATAAGAAGATGATTGGATCGTTTCTGGAAGCTGCTATCCAAAGCACCTTCAGGAAACCTGCAGCTGAGCCGTTCGCTTCTCGCAGTGTCAATGGTGACAACGGCGAAAACGGTGACAACGGTGAGAATGGTGAGAATGGTGAGAATGGTGACTCTGCAGATGGCGATGATGACGGTTCCACGGGTGTGCCTATGTAGAGGAGACTCACTTTATGGACTTTGATAGAAGTTGGCCAGCCTATCTTGTTCAAGAGCTTTCAACTAAAAGCGTTAGGAATAAAAATTGACGCTTCCTGCCAGCCCCATGAACATATTGAAAGACGCGAAAATAAGCTGAAGGTGTTCAGTATATTTAACATGTTATAACAAATTCAAGTTCATATAAAAAAGCAACTCACGAAAATTATTGGTTTGAGGTCTACTTAAAGTGGTGCTATTTACCCATTTCGGCTGGACCTTCGCTTCTCCACATTTCAGGGACGACGAATATCCCAGGAAAAGCTTCCACTCCACATCGCACTCCCCACTTGTTACTTAATATATCCTCGTTGTCCCACGCCTCCGCAAACTCCTCAATGTGCTCCGTCCGAGGCAGATGGGTGCTTCTCCGACGCGGCATCCCCAAGACCTCATGTGAGAAGTTCTCCGCGATCGTGTATGTGCGCAGCACACCAGAACTGGATCCATGAGCTCCACGAGCGGGGCTTCAGCTGCCCGACCGCCCGCAAAGCAGATACGCTTTGTCAACAATGAAGGCCAGCCGCCGGCCAAAAGGCGGAGGATAAATGCTGCGTATGTATACGATTTGCTTCATGTAGCTCTGTTCATCGTTTCTTACTTTGCCGCTCCTGCAGCAAGGCCAGGGCCAGGGCCAGGGCCAAATGTGCATGATCGTCGAAAGGCTAGCATTTAGGTACATTTACTGAGAACTCCTGAGAACAGATGTCGAACATGCCGAAAGAGAAAGACGAGATGCGATGGCAAGCGGCCCCTATGCTCGACGTGTACGGATAACGGACATCAATGCCTTGGGTACGCGGAACCAGCTGAGGGCAAGAGGGAACGCAAGGGATCAGATGCGAATGCAGACGGGGAGGATGACCTTGATGAATACGACGAAGAGAAGGCTGCCGAGACCCCCGGCCAGCTGGATAATAATGGATATAAGTCTGGCTCGAAAAGTTCCACGAAACTTCGTCGGACGGAACCACGGTCAGGTTTCGACAATGCGCTCAAGGATGGAAGGGCTGCGGCCAACGAGAAGGCAGCGAGTGGAAACCTGGGCAACTACAAAGATACGGCTGTCTTTTCAGATGAGGAGCCAAGCCCATTAAGTATGTCAGTTCGAGACTGAGCAGTGACTACTAAGCTGACAATATAGACCCATCACCTGCTCCCCTCCACACCGGCAGTCTTCGGGTGCCTTATTTCAGGTACTTCGGTCCAACGGCCATCGTCCCTGGGTTTAAACAGATGGTAGTGTCGGTTCGAGAGCATCGCCGAAGCACCGATGCTGCGTCTTCTGTTGCGAGTAAGTCTCTTGATCTCTCGGTCCTCTTTACATCGAGAAGCTAACAAGAGAAAGTGTCTCCCAAATCTGGTTCTGGTGGATCGGTATTCTGTGGAACTCCTTCACAAGCGGGGACTGAGCCACGTTCGACGGTTGATATGCCAATATATGATCAGAACGACCCATTACCTGTCAACAGGCTAATCATTCATCTTGTGGAGACTTTCTTTACGCACCTAGGATGTAACTATCCTTTTCTGCAACAAGCCGTGTTCACCCAAAGGGTCGAGGAGCGGTCGGTTGAGGCTATTCTGGTAGACGCAGTTTGCGCTCTGGCTGCCCGCTTCTCCGACCATCCACTTCTCACCACTGGTCGTGATCCACATTATTCCAAATCCGAATACGGTCAAGTATTTGCTCAGCGAGCAAGGGCAGCCGTCGTGGATACTTTCCCTTGCCCTACTGTTGCTGCTGTTCAGGCGTGCTTACTGCTTGCATATGAAAGTTTTGGGTCAAATCAAGACAGCGCATTGTGGATGTACCTGGGCTGCGCAATTCGTATGGCAGTGGATCTCGGCCTCCAAAAGCTTGATGGCGTCAAGCATCAAGGTCAAAAAGACCCAGGATATCACGGATCGAGCATGGATAGTGATCCCTCTGATACATTAAGTGCTGTCAGCGCAGAAGAAAAAATGAAAATCGAACAAGAGCGTATTGACACTCTCTGGACAGTGTTCATGCTTGATAGAGTCATCTCATCTGGAACTGGTAGATCTGTTACCCTGAGAGATGAAGACTTTGAACTTGCCTTCCCTGCTATAACGGCTAGTGCAAATGATGGCTGGCCTAAGCCGTTTCCGGCATTGATACAGATTATCCATCTCTACGGGAGAGTTTCAGACTTGCTGAACAATATCAGAGATGTTAAAGATGTTACGCCGAAAAGGATTGAAGGTCTTTCGGGTATGGAGATGGATTTGACACAGTTGTATCAGCGGCTTGATCCAAGGCTGAACTTCAACGCGGCGAATTTTCAGCATTATGTGAAGTCTGGAGAAGGGACAAATTTCATCTTGGTGAGTTTCTATCTTCCGATTCCTATTAATTCTAGCTGCTGACTTATTAAAGGTCCACTTCTGGTTTCACACACTTATTATGCTTCTTCATCAACCGACATTGATGCATTCATTCGAAGGGCAGATCTTGCAGTTGCTTCCCAATAGCCGTGAGCTTAGCATGTCGTCAGCCAAGACGATTGCTGATATTCTGGCTTTCGCCGAGCTGATCGACCCGCGAAGCTTCATTGGCAACCCTTTCACGAGCCAACCTATATATATTGCAGCATGTGCTTTTTTGATGGAATCGGCAGCTCATACGACTTCACATCCTACGTCCCAGGACGGAAGTCCAGCGAAGGACAAGCCAAATGGAAACAGATCGCGGGACCAGAAGCAAAAGCACTCGTTACTTGCCGCAGCTGCAACTCAAAACTACCAATGTTGTTATAAAGCTCTCCAGCAGCTTGAGACATATTGGGGCGGGACTAGATATATCCTGGTAGCGCTCGACCAAAAGGCGAAGGGTGTCTGGGATCCCGAAACATATACCGAACAGGAGTATGAAAGTACTAAAATCAAGCACGATATGATTCCGAACTGGAGACGCAAACTATCGCTAGCAGCAGCACCTTCACCAGGCAGCAGACTCGGAGATCTTGTCCGTTCACCAAGACTGGATGCTCGATCTCCTTCTATTGACCCATTACAGGCCATCGGATGGTCTCTGACGGGAACAACCGACTCGACGAGCTCGAATCTTACCCTTATGTATCAAAATATGAGTGGAGATCAATTTCTGAATCCCCCGCCCCCTCCGCCCGGCGCTGGGAATATGATCTATGACCCTATCAGGCAGAGTCTACCCGAATCTACTCCAGGATCTACCTCGACTTTCAATTATCAGGCGAGGTACCAACCTTTTCCACAGTTTCAGCGTCGGTCTTCCCAATCGATGCCTCCACCTGTATCTAGATATACACCACTGTCGGCTGATCCTGCCACAACATCTGACGCCGAAATGCTTCTGGGCCTCCAAAACTCACCATTTGCCCAGACGCCTAGCTCTCATCACTCATTCGATCCCTTACAGGGTATGGCTTCACCATCCGCATCTCGGCAGGGCCACACGAGTAGCTCTTTCGATTTTCCACACAATGCGAACATGTATCCTGGCGCGTCTAATTCTTATATGGGATTTGGAGGAGTCACCGATATGATGATGCAGAGTCAAGAAATTGATATGTCGGCATTGGGCGATGACATGATTCCCTGGCTTGAATATTTACCCCAGGAATATTTTGAGAGTGGAAATCCTACCGGTATTTCTGCAAGCGGACAAATAGACGACAACGGCAATATGGATGCGGGGACGGATGGTGGCTGAAAAATGGCATTGCGGCAGCTGCACGGCGAACATATCTAAAACCAACGAGCACCCTGATAGGCCGCTTTCAAAGCACATATGATACCAGCACCGGCCCTTCGACGAATATCTCAGTGTACAGACAATTCGAATTGAAAATGGAAATTGGTGTGCGGCGCGCTCCCTTCCGGGGCTATATTCGGGATGGTTCCCGGTTCTTGCAGGGGTAAATACAGGTGGAGTCGAGATGCGGAGAAATGCCTTCGAACCATCTATTTAACCCATACGGAGCTGATACATTGACACCAATTTAACTCAGCAGAAGTGATGTCCAGTGTCGCTGATTTCCTTTTCCAAAAGGTTTGTACATTCTGTTTGCTTGCTCTCTTCGCCAAGCTCCGTTCCAGCTTTCAAGCTCTGAGATGTAACGTCCAGAGATTTCGCCGCTCTGCCGATTTCCCTGCAGATGCAGCAATTCTCGGCCTCTTTTACAGTTTACTATAGTTACGTCGCAGTGCCAACGAATGATGATCATTTTGGCTTGGAGATCGACATTTTTCCGGGTTTAGTACCACAACATCCTTACCTACCCCACATTGTTCATAGTATTCTGGTAGTTATTGAGCCGAGAAGAAAGACCTTCATACCGAGAAATGTGGTTCCGCTGCATGAATTCCCATGATAATCCAGGCCTCCACCTTCTTCATATCAACGTCGGCCACCGGGAATCCAGGAACACCGGGGACTGATTGGCTTACGGAGAATCTACGGATGCACAATGTCCATTGTGATATAACGGCGTCGTTGCAGGTTATACCGCGTGAGGGGAAGGCTGGAGAGATTAGAGGTACTTTTCGCCCCGGCCTGGGAGTCTCAGGAATGGACATATAAAGGGTTGTATATAAGATAGGACCTTGCCCGCTGGGAATTTAACCTATATAGGTAAAAGTCCTTCAGGCTCACCGAGAATCACAATCATAATGCCGATGTACAAAATGTATGCTTCTCTCTGTGTGGCTGCGCTTTTTGGGCTTCCTGCAGTTCATGCTTTGATACGGGAGAATAGCGTCGTACGTATTTTATAATGGCTAATGGGAGGATGCTAACTTGACATAGGGCAAGCTCCCAGCTTTAGGATGGAATTCATGGAACGCCTATGCTTGCGATATAAACGAAACCAAGATAGTGGCAGCAGCCAATGCAATCGTAAGCCTTGGTCTCAAAGACGCCGGCTACGAGTACGTGAACAGCAAGTCCACGTCTTCCACTCACCGTTTCTCCCACTAACAAGATGCAGTCGATGATTGCTGGGCAGTGAAGTCAGGTCGCAGCAACACCACCGGCGAACTCCTTCCCGATCCCGTGAAGTTTCCCTCGGGTATCTCAGGCGTCGCCGACACTGTCCATGGCCTCGGCCTGAAACTGGGTATCTACGGAAGTGCAGGTACAGAAACCTGCGCTGGGTATCCCGCGCAAATCGGCCATGAGATGCTCGACGCCTCGACCTTCGCCAGCTGGGGCATTGATTATTTCAAATACGACAACTGCTATGTACCTGCCAACTGGAGTGATCCCTACATCGCCTGCGTTCCCGACCACTGGCAAACTGATGGGCCATTCCCCAACGGCACCTGTCCAGTAACCAATACCACCGCGCCCGCAGGATATGACTGGGGCAGCAGTCCCACGGCCCACCGATACGCCATCATGCGCGATGCGCTCCTAGCCCAAAACCGCACCATCCTCTACAGCCTCTGCGAATGGGGCGACGCAGCCGTCGACACCTGGGGCAACTCCACGGCCAATTCCTGGCGCATGTCGGGCGACATCGACCCGTCCTGGTCCCGAATCGCCGAGATCCTGAACGAGAACTCCTTCCAGCTCAACTCGGTCAATTTCTGGGGCCACAACGACGCCGACATGCTGGAGGTTGGTAACGGTGACTTGACGCTACAGGAGACGCGCTCGCATTTCGCGTTCTGGGCGGCTATGAAATCGCCATTGATCATTGGTACGGATCTCTCTGTCCTCCCGACGGATCATGTCGATATCTTGAAAAATAAATACTTGCTTGCGTTCTCGCAGGACGAGGTCTTTGGAGGACCAGCGACGCCGTATAAATGGGGTGTGAACCCGGACTGGACCTTCAACTATACGAACCCGGCCGAATACTGGAGCGGGCCCTCCACAAAAGGAATGCTAGTCCTAGCCCTAAACACACTGAATGAGACGGCAGTGAGGGAGATCAAGTGGAAAGAGGTGCCGGGGCTAGAAAAAGGCTGTGATAGCTTTCAGGTTACGGATATTTGGAGCGGTAGGGATCTGGGCTGCGTTTCGGGGGGGATCAGGAAAAAGGTGGAGGCTCATGATACGATCGGCTTTCTGGTGGGGAAGAAATGTGAGGCTTGGGGTTGGAGATCTTAGATTTTTGGCAGAGGAAAAAAGGGGGATGTCTGGATGGCTTCGTATGGAACGGAAGGTATCATTTTCTGTGAATATCAAGGTTGATTATTCTCGCTTCCTCCCAGAAATCATAACTAGATTCAAAGCTGTACTTCTCCATTATTCCCTCTCTAACTTGAACCTAAACGGGGTTTTTCAGAATTGGGAGAAATAAACATTCACAGTTTATATAGGATTAGGTCTATTCAAGATCATCACACAGCCATGATCAATTCTACTCGAAACTACCTGAATAACAAGGACATATCACGCGCCCCAGTCCGCCCCCATCCATCTCCATCTCGGATCCGCATGACCGGCCGGCATCTCACTCGTCGGCACATCCCCGGCCTTCAACTTAGTCCCCTGTTCTCGATTCCTCTTCCTATTATCACGATTCATCCAGAAACCCAGGGCGAGCGTGAGGGCAGCGCCCGCGAAGCCGAAGCACGCACAGATGATACTCGCCATCCGATATCTCGGGGCGCTCTTCTCCGTGAAGATATTCGCCGCGACGAGCCCCATGGCGTTCGCGGTCGCGACTAGGACGGGCGTCAGGATCGCGCGCTGGTTCTCCTCGGGCGTGTTGTTGTTGTACCATGTGGAGAGGAGCGGAGACGTGATGAAGCCCCCTGCGCAGAGGAGGAAACAGGCGAAATAACCAACGCCGATGTGGTTGACGGTGTCGACGCAGGCGAGGATCACGAACCCGATGGCGGTGACGCAGAGAGTGCCGGCGAGATGGGCGGAGCGGTCGCCCAGGTAGTCGGAGGAGAAGGCGACGGCGACGACGAAGAGGGCGCCGACGATGTTGGGGGCCACGGTGTACAGGTTCGTCTTTACGGTGCTGTAGCCGAATTGGGCGACGATCTGGGGGAGGAAGTTGGAGACGGAGAAGAGGGGCACGCCGACGCAGAATCCGATCGCCATGTAGATGGGCCAGAGGTGGTCTTCTTTGAATACTCTCATTGCTTGGCGGAAAGAGAATTTGGAGTCGACGACTAGGGCTCGTGTTAGGTCTACAACGTTCAAGTGCTTCAGTGGTGAAGGGCAAGTTACCTGTGGAGGAATTGGCGGCGATGCGCTGATAGGCTAGAGCTTTCTCCTCCTCGTTCAGGAAGTAGGCAGTTGCTGCAGACCTGGGGAGGATTATGAGAGCTATAATCCCGCCAAAGACAGTAAGTGATCCTGTCCATGATGTTAGCATTGAGTCATCTAGAACCGGAGACACTAACGAACCTTCAATCAGGAACAGATACTGCCACCCTTTGAGATGAGACTTGATCTGAAAGACGCCGAACGCAATCAATCCCGTGAAAGCCCCTGCAATCTCACTCGCCGCATAAAAGATACTAAGTCTCCCAGCAAGCTCATCTCTCTTGTAGAAAGTGGTGAGGTAGAAGATGACGCCGGGATAGAACCCCGATTCAGCCATACCGAGGAACCACCTGGTCGTTACAATGCCTCCAAAGTTGACCGTCGCCGCACTGATCATTGCCATTCCTCCAAAGATTATCATGGCAATGGGCAGGACTATCTTAGCCCCAAAGCGCTTGGTGAGCATGTTCATCGGAGGTCCGGAGAGCACAAGCGGAACGTAGAAAATCGACAGCAGGATGTTGTATTGGTTGCTCTTGAAATGGAGGTCTTCTGTCAACCCATCTGTTTTGGCATTTCCCAGGTTGGACTTGTCGATGGAGCTTCAGAGTCTCAGTCAGATTGACACATGCTAGAGTTGCGACTGGCTGACTTACTTGAAGAGATACATAACTGCAAGCGCGGGCAGGAGGTAGATGTCGAATTTGAATAAGAGCCTCCGTTCAAGCTTCTTGTCATGGATAACCTCGACATCCCCCGTGTCCCGCTCGACATCGGTCCACCCCACAACCCCCGCCTTTGTTTCCTCGCTATATGGAGGGTTCTCCATCTTCTCGGGAAGGACTGAAGCGTCACTCATCTTGGATATTGGACGGGCTTTCGAGGAGAAGAGATGACAGCAACACTTTCTCAGATCTGGCGCGCCCACTTCGACGTTCCCGGAACTGCGACACTCGTTGCCTTTTATCGGGATCCTAATCCTTGACTGCTGCAAGGCCGGCTATCTTGCACAGGTTCGTCTAGCCTCCCTGTGATCGACATCGTCCACTGAAAGATAACCTGCGGGTAAGTCGAAGTTCGTTCCTAGCGATGATAGATAAATCGGCTAGATTATATTCAGGATGGTGATATAACTACTTGGCATTACCGTCTCAAGTCCGTCATGTCTTAGACAGATAGTCTGAGACTCTGAGGCCAGAACACAGCCAAGTTCTTTCGAGGTTCTTCGCCGACTATTGGTGCAATGCGGAAAAGTATTAGCTGCCATATTAGCCAGATTGAGTATGTCGAACCGTTATAACAGAATTGGTAAACGGGAGAAAGAATGCCTTACCTGTTCAGCCCCCATGTCCCTGATATACCGGGGTTCTTTCGTATATCAGAAGTCCAAGACTTTCCAAGCCTCCAAGTGTAAACAACGTCTATCTACACGTCTATCTATAGGTGCACACCGGCAGAGATAAGCCTCGGCCGTCGGAGCTCGCTTATCGCAGGGGGGAGCTAACCTTGTTTCGGTGATAAGCGAACGGGTGGCAGGGGGCTAAACACCTGAGGCAGCGAGACGAGCCGCGCCCTCGGCCGCAACGCGGAGAGTGGGGTAAAATAAGCGGTTGATAACGAGCGACTTTCCCCCCTATCTTCTCTTCCCCCCCCTAACCGGGCTAACCTCCCAACCCCTACTTTACCCCTACCGTCCCCCATCTATCAACTTTATGTTCTGAGGGGTAAAGTTACTTTCACGCAACAACAGTAGTTCTGTACGTACAGCGTCAAATAGATCGGGTAGTCCGGCTATTCGGATTGAACCCCTCTCTGCCCAGACCTTCCTGGCATGGGGATGTTGTTGGTGCGGCCTCTATCCCACCTTCGTCTCTGAAGTCAGGAGGAGAATAGATCTGATTGCTTTAAGTATAAAAGAGCAAGTCAACAAGTGTTGTATATATAAAGGTTTGCGTGTGTCATCTTAGAACTCCCTCAATTGAAGCTTAAACAGTTAAACTTCAACATTTCTCTTCAGATTTTTGAATACAAGAACAGGTATTAGCTACGACCATACCACTTTCATCATGGGCGAAGCCGCACCTCTAGTAAATGCTCTCCATCCTTCCGTGGTAGACAGAATAGATCCGCAGTTCGCTGAGATCTACAACAAATACCAAGGTTCACCACTCCTCCCCTCCCCCTATCCCTCCCCCACACAACCCCGACCGACCATCCTAACAAACAACCTCCTCCTCAGCCCCCCGCCTCCGCGCCGACCAAGTCACCTACGAAGAATACAACGCCGACCGCTCCAAATACACCTTCGACATCGTGCCCGGCCCCTACCCAGAAGTCGGCCGCGTGCAAATCTACCAGATTCCCGTCACCGAGCCGGCCGGCTCCATCGCCGTGCAAGTTTTCTGGCCCAGCGAAGCCGCCATCGCCAAGGGCGGGTTCGCGACCAAGGACGGCAAGCTGCCGGCCCATGTGGATTACCACGGTGGCGGTTTCGTGATCGGGAGTTTGAAATCCGACGAGTCGTGGTGCAGACAAGCATGCGAAGCCGTGGGCTGCATCGTGCTGAACGTGGACTATCGTCTCGCTCCCGAATTCCCGCATCCAGTTCCCCTGATGGATTCATGGGCCGCTCTAAAATGGGCATTCGCGAATGCCGATGAGTTGGGGATTGATACCTCGCGGATCTCGGTGGGTGGTTTGTCGGCCGGCGGACAGATCTCAGCTGCGCTTTCGATCATGGCGAGGGATGACCCTAGTTTACCGCCGCTCGTGCTTCAGATCTTGATCGTGCCGTGCGTGGACACAAGGTTCATTCCTCTGGAGGGATCGTGCGATCCGAGCGTGCCCTATGAAAGCTATATCAAGAACGAGTTCGCGCCTTGCTTGCCGCTGAACCGCTTGCGCTGGTTCTATAGGTTATGGTTGGGCACTGATATGGGTACGTGCCAGCCTGTTCCCGATTTCAAATCATTTGATTCATTCATAGAACTTAACTTGATATCTCTCTCTCTGAGTCTTTCTGACTGACTTCCCCTTTTTTTTCCAAACCCAAACAGAGCGCCGTCAAAAACTCGCCGCAGACTTCAAAGCCTCCCCCATCCTCGCCGCCTCCCACGCCAATCTCGCCCCCGCCTCCCTCCACATCGCAGGCGTAGACACGCTCACCTCGGAAGGAATCGCATACCACGAAGTTCTGACCAAGGCCGGGACCCCCAGCACCCTGAAGATCTATGAGGGATGCGGTCATCCGTTCGGTCATTGGGATGGGGAATTGGAGAAGGCGAAGGAGTTTGTGCAGGATACTTTTGTGGCTATGAGGAAGGCTTATGCGGTTTGATTGTGAGTGTTTGGCTTGGCTTGGTGTACATAACTGAGTTATCTTATGATAGCTTTTTTTGGAAATTATGGATTGATTATTCATCAGGGGTTCATTCTGTGGTGTTTCTTATCACTCCAAACAAGAATCTCTCAAGAAGCTACCTTATAAGGGATGCCGAAAATGTTTATCCGTATACTACCCACTCTCATCTTCTCACCAGCAGAATACGTACATACAGCATGTATATGCGAGAGCAATTATGTACATTAATCCAAATCATGTCCATCCAACCTCAAAGAACACATCTCATTAGAGCCTCTGTATAAATCAGCATCCAAGATCTAAATATATGCCAACTCCGTTCCTGGTTGCCGTCCGCTTTATATCAATTCATGATCCATGACCTGCATCTATCGCTCCACCGAATTGGGTCCTCTTGATTCCATATCCGTCGACCCATGATCAAGCTCAGGCCGGCTCTCAGCAACCTCGGCTATATGTCCCAGGTCTTTATTCCAACCTGCCAGAGGAATTGGTTGGCGCGGAGGATCGCTCGTCCTTGGAATCTCAGGTTTTCTCCTCATGCTTAGGGCTCTTCCCATTCCGAATACGTGTAATGCTCGCTGTAGACTCAATCTTCTGACACCGTCCCTCCCGTAACCACCAGCGTCCAGCTCGGACATACCACTTGAATCTTGACTCTGGCTACTACTACCGCTCCATTGTCTTTCATGCTGACTCGGCCTCCTACCGATCTCAAAGGGAGAACGTGGGGCGGAATGCCCGAACCATAGGTTTTGATCTCGGAGGTCTCGATGGGGAGGGATATCGAAGGAGTCGTTGGGGTTCTGAGGATTCCCAGGCGTCGGGCTAAATGACTGGTTCTTGTAACCTGAACCAAGGGAATCTGAGCTAGCAATAGGTACGTAGCCTCCTGGGTGATAACCATGTGGTGGTGAGCGGGGCAGATGTGGACTATCGAAAGGGGGTCGGGGACAATCTTCCACTTCATATGCTGTGCTGTGTATAGCGGATGGTTGCGATGGTTGGTAGACGCTCCGAGAGAATTCCGAAGGCGTCATGATTAGAGGATCAATAGACATAGTTTCCATGTCTGGCGTCTCCCTTAGTCTCCGACGCGAATTCCAGGAATGTGGGCTGCTGGAAGATGTTCGGGACCTGGCTTTGACAGCCTTGTTGACCTTATTCAGCCGTCTGATAATGATGAATGCCACGATTAACAATATAACGAGAATAATCACAGCACCTGCGATTATCCCATCCAATTGAGGGGTTGTCAATCCACTTGTTGAAGGACTGCTTGGAGCTGTTTTGGCAATCGCCGTAGGAGTAAATGTAACTTTGGGGACCACGTTGTTTGGTGTTGTAGCTGCAGCAGATGGCGTTGGAGGGGTTGTTTCACCCACGGTTGTAGAAGTAATTATCTCAACCTGGCCTGAACTGGTGGTCGTGAATGTTTCCACAAGGGTGTAAGTTTCCACAGCCGTTGAATAGCAGTTATTGAGCCCACATGCCATTCCAATTTTACAACAGCCATAATTAAGAGAGGCCGGACAAAGATAGGAGTTGGCTTCGCAGGTTTGGGTGTAAGAAACGCTTGTTAATGGCATACATCCACTCATAGCGCAGGAATAGTCTGAAGGACAACAGCCACCTGATCGTCGTCAGTATAATTCATACGTCTTCATGAGCAACTTACCTCCCTGGTCCACCCCACATGCAATGTACCCGGCTTGACCACATGCTGAGGCTGGAGCAGCACTCTTAGCATAACAGCTACTTGTCCCACAGGCTCGATCGTTCGGACAACATCCTCCACCCAATGATTGTGGACACAACTGATAATCTACTGGACACGATGTTGCATCTCGCTTTTGCACTTGAATCCCATCATGAATCAGATCCCATCCGACCTTCCGCCTGAAAATAGGTGCCTCCGTGATTCGGGGATGAGATTCATTGACTGTTGTCTCGATTATCCTCCTAGTTTCTGTGACTTCTGAAACGACCTGCGTAGTTGCCTTCTCCGCGACAACAGCATCTATCCTCTGCTGTCCTAATATTCGAGGCCCACGGTCCACAAGATCATTGCGCGATCTTCCCAATTTTGCCAAACTGAATTTCTCATCAAAGACATATCCCCATCCTCCTTGGGCTGCCACTGCAACCGCGCAGGCCCCACCAGATAATCCCGCCAAGCGCATCGTCGTGCCTTCAAAGCCTGCTTTGCGAACGCCAGGATCGAGTTCAGGACACGATACTCCAGGCTATCGAAAGTAATTATCGCACGTACAGTATTATCGCGTCATGAATAACGGGTTGTGGGGGTGGTCTGCGAAAGCTGACCTCAGATCGGCCTTTTCCTGGCCTGCGCAGGGTAGGCTTTTTGACTGAGCACACTATCGCAATACTAAGTTGCTATGTGATTGAGAAGCTTGAATGAATATAATAAATCGCGAGCGAGAGAAAGCAGCATCGAGTAGAAGCAAAGATTGTTATATCGGAGGGATCATGGAGAAGTTCAGAGATTAACTAAGGTCCTGCCTTGAGCAGCCTATCCGCCGAGCTCTATGATCTCCCCGCCGCAGAGCGGTTGGAATAATGCATGTAACCCACCTAACGGAGCAGCCTCAGCCTTGTTGTATCTATGTTGGGGGCACTGGATGCACGTCGAGTGAGAGAATCCCCTCATTGGATGGGTCGGGGGAGACTGGGTTGCATCATATGTAACTCTGACTTGGAGCCTCCATCAACCAACTGGAAGAGAAACAATCCTGACCAGGTGGGGTTGAGCTGAGCACCTGGGGATATCGTGATTCGTGATAGTAGTGGCTGAGGTATGGATGTGCCACGCCATGGTTCGCAGGTGTTCGTTCGCTGGTACAGCCACAAAGACTCCATGGGTGAAGGGATCTTGACGATGAAGTAGCCAATCCCAGAACTTCGGCGATGCGGAATGAAAGTCGACGAGGGTGGAGAGCCGTTGAAGGTTCGGTTGAAGAAAGGCTGGAGAGAGTTGAAGATTCGAATCACATGACTAAATAGGGAGGGTAGCTACTACCTTATGGTCCTCTATCCTACCCGTCTGTCTTTCAGTGGCTTTTGATACTTGATATATTCTGGCTCTCCTTGTGCTTTGTTGTATCTTTGGTTTCTGTCTTGGTTTTCTTCCATCCGAGTACCTTGTCCTTTTGAATTCTTTGATAACCCAACCAACTCCGAGACGCTTCTATACACCAGGATTTTTGATGTATACCTAGTTGCAATGGACTGGTTTATACTCGGAGACAAACAGTTGGTTTCTTTCCTTGTCTCATCACGAGGATTGGAAGTTGTCAACCGAATTAAAAATTACTTGGATCTGTAGCAGGAATGTCAACTAGATTGTGAATTACTTGGATCTGCACACAACCCTTTACCACACCAACTCTGGCACTCTTGTCTCAGATCCATCTTTCGGGGAGCGCCCGAAGCTTACCTTGCAACTCAAACTAAGCCATAGCATTGGTCCCTTTCTCCAGCCTGAGCTGCTCCAGCACGGAATGAGTGCTGGAAGACCGCTGTAAGGTACCGAGTGAACAACCACACCATCATTTCCGGGAAAAAGCAAGCACCTTCGACACCCTTCTACTCTGTAAACCTACCTTTCCAGAACAAGCAGCAAAGATGAATATCATGATATCGTCATGTATCCGGGGCGTTCGGATTTGCAAGAGTGGTGTAGAAGTGGAGGCAAACCCCGCGAAGTTCTCCGTACTTAAAAAAGAACAGGCCTGAAAAGCCCCAGACTCCAATCCCCACACTGCCCACCTTGCTAACAATTCCCATTCATTCCCACCGATCATTCCCCGACAGCGCTGAATATCCACCAGAGAGAAGATGCTTCTGTCCCAGCACTGCAACAGGCAGAATGCTCGTATATGCTAGACGCGCGACCCCGAAGCCGCCCAAGAGAAGATCCAGAGCTGGTATGTAAGAAGACCGCGCCCTCGTTCCAGGGGAGGGAGCCTGTGCTAACAGGAGACCCGAACGAAAAGGATGCGTACACTGGTGAGCCTCTCTCTCTCCCTTCTACGTCTCCCCGCGGAGCTCTGCTAATCCAAGTCTAGCAAAGAAAAGGTACGCTTTTCCTCCACCCGACATCTCTGCTGCACGTCGCCTCGCCGCGCAAACCGTTGTCTGACATTCAGCCGCAGAAGAAGAAATGCAACGAGAAACGACCGCAGTGCGATCGCTGCGCTGAACGAGGACTGCAGTGCGAGTACGAAGCCGTGAAGCCTCGGAAGCGGAGACGGCCATCCTTCGTTGGCTCTGCGCTTTCGCACGATAGCGCTTCTCCAATCTACTACGAGGGCGAAAGGTGGTCGGGCGAATTCGACCAAGTGAGGGGGGGGAACGGTGACCATGAGGCGCGGAGATGGGACACATACTCAGATTACCAGTATGATGCGTCACCAGACACAGCGACGTTATCGTGGGACGGGACGACTCTTGAAAACGATGTGGAGGAGATACCAAGGGCGGAACCAGAGACATCGAGCAGCAGCATCGTGAGATCGCGAAGCCAATATCCAGATCTGGCCATGATCGCGCCGTGTCCGGTCCCCTCACCGCTGCAAGAATTTGGCGCGCCGAACTTCATGGAGTTTACGGAGAGGAAGAATCGTCGGGCTCTGATTGATCACTTCTGCAATGTCTTGTCGCATCTCATCGTCTTTAAAGAGGATACCGGGAATCCTTTTCGACAATTAGTCCTCCCCCTCTCGCATGCATGCTCGCCGGTTCTGAATGCGATATTTGCGCTCTCGAGTGCGCATTTGGAATATAGGGGCGTGGAGAACCAGGAGAAATCACTGGACTTTCATAATAGAGCTCTGCAGGGCTTGGCAAAGCTCATTGATCAGAACGACCCGGCCAGTCGAGAGGAGGTCCTCGGAGCGATCATGTTGCTTGTGTATTATGAAGTGGTCAGTATAGATAGATACGCTTTTGACGATTCCTGCTGATTGAGATAGCTGGTTCAACGAGGCAATTCTAGTATCGTCCATGGTCACTTGAAAGGGGCTATGACGGTCATGAAATCAATGCCTCAAGTCTCGACGCCAACGAGCCTCTTTCTCGAGAGAGTAAGTTATATATGGTTTTCCCGTCCTCATCATTCTGATATGTCTAGGCTTTCCGCTTCTACGATGTGATCGCCGCTCTCTCACTGGGTACGCCTCCAAACGCCACTACTCAGCCAACATCCAGTCCATTCCTATTCCCAAGCTCACCTACATCGATGCCCAACTCTCCATTGAACGCCGTAGACACTCTTCTCGGTCTCTCAACAGAGCTATGGCCCATCATCCACCGGCTGTCCTACTTACTCTCATACAAAAAGTCCCTCGAAGCCGCCCTCGCCGAGGGCCAAACAAGCAAAGCCACCGTTCTCCGCACCGAGCTCGAAAACTCCTCTCAAGCCATCGAGCTCGCCCTCCAGAACTGGAAACCCACCGTCGACGAATCCGCCCTCGAGAACCTAGCCGATGAGACCCGCATGCGCAGCATCCTCAACAACGCTGAAGCGTACCGCCACTCCGCCTTCGTCTACCTCTATCGCACCATCTACCTGCATCCGCGCTCCCATCCCACGGTCCAGAAACACACGCACCTCTCCCTCGTCGCCTGCTACAACGTCGTCACCCTCGCGACGCAGTGTCACGATGGGCCCATGTCCGCCCTCCTCTGGCCCTTATTCATAGCCTCGTGCCAGGCCATGACGGAAGAGGACCGGACCTTGGCATGTGAAGCTTTCGGAGGCACGGAGCGGCGCCAGGGCATGAATAATATCATGCGTGCGTGGGAGGTGGTGCAGGAGGTTTGGAGGAGGGCCGATCTGGTCGGCGATGCGCAGGATGTTAATTGGAGGGATATCTGTGATGAGCAGGGTCTGAATATCGTGTTTGGCTAAGTCTTGGGATGTCCTTTGTAAGTAAGGCTTTTGGTGTAAGTGGAGTGTATATGGAGAGGTGTTGTTGAATCTGGTGTATATTGGACGGTATCTAGATGCGTAAATATCCAACATCCTATGACTATCTTGCTCTAACTCGTTTTCATGTCATGAATTGGATGGAGCCCTTTCCGGTTGCATCTATGTAAAACATGGATCCTGGACGGCGAAAGGCGAGAATGGACACGCCTTCCCTCACCTATATCGAGTCTGCGATGTGCAATAAAGATTCTCATTATGCCAAATGGATCATGATTGATCTTCACACATTGCTTTCCTCACTTTCATTCACACTTGCGATGCGCAGCAAAATACGATTCTGCCCCGGGCAACTCTGCGAGTGGAATTTCGGGTCTCCAGTCCAAGCCCATTTGCGCTTCGGGAGAATTCCAACGCTGTGCTTCTTCGTGAGAGACCCTTGGTATCCAAGGTACCTGTTGTATTTGTTCTCTTTTTTCTTCCCCCCCTTCTTTTATCTTGTTCTCTCTTCTTCCCCTTGTCGCCTTTTTATGTTTTAACCCTTGTTTTGTTTTATCATTTTCCCCTTTTTTGAGCCCCTCGAACTCCTCGAAGTTGAGTATTTCTAGCCGGAGCAGCGCGAACCAATAGGAATTGCAGTTGAATCCCAGTCTGCCGTCTAGACGAGAGAAAGCAGAGGGAGAAAAAGAGGGAAAAGGCTTTTTGTTAAAGCCGAAACGCCCCCTTTGCAAGCAGAAACACCACCACGTTCCTGTTCATATCCTGTCAGCATAGTAGATAGACATCCTAAGACGGAATCTGTATCCAGGAAAAAAAATATCTTGGCCTGCTCTTCTCCCAGTAACCGTCTTGATACCTCCTCTTCCAATGCGTCTCAATTTTGCGGAATTGGCAAAAAGAAAGGCGATCAGGACGAATGCCCTTAGACGGAATCGAACCGGCAACCTCGTCATTACTATGCAGTACTAGTGACGCGCTCTACCATTGAGCTATAAGGGCCAAACAGGTGTTGAGCGCCCTGAAGATGGAGCTCCAGAACGAGCTGCCCTTAGACGGAATCGAACCGGCAACCTCGTCATGACTGTGCAGTACTAGTGACGCGCTCTACCATTGAGCTATAAGGGCTGTATTGGGCTGAATGCTGTAATATCCTCTCTCCAGATTCAGTATGTATGACATGGGTGTTGCGGCTTTGGCAAAAGAGAATGAGTGATATAGAAGGAATTGGCAAAAAGTTATGCCACCAGGGCAAGTGCCCTTAGACGGAATCGAACCGGCAACCTCGTCATAACCAGTGGACACTGATACTAGTGACGCGCTCTACCATTGAGCTATAAGGGCAATGGATGGCTGGGTGTCCTAGATATAAAGCCCCAGGACAACTGCCCTTAGACGGAATCGAACCGGCAACCTCGTCATTACTAGTGACGCGCTCTACCATTGAGCTATAAGGGCGGGATGTTGAAATACCAGGGCAGTATTAGGGCTGAAGACTTGCGGTCTCTGTGTTCTGCAACAATCCTATCGGGATGTAAGGACGGGGATTGTGGGCGTTGGTGGATCATGCAGACAAGTCAGGGTTGGTTGGATGGTTGTTGGTTGGAGGTTGGACGTCGGAGGGGCGGTTAGCGTGGAAGATATAAGCGACGAATCATGTGATAGGTCGGATCCGTCTGCCAAATGCCGAGGCTCCAATAATCTAGGGCGTTCGCGATTCACGATCCATGGTTCACGATCCATGGTCCACGACTCCCTTCTTTTGGATATATCCAGGTACATACCGTATATATACATACATTAACCCTCAAAAGCACTTACTATGAAGCTTTCACCTCGCATCTGGACGCCTGCACACAAGCTGCCCTGGCAAGCCCTAGTTCTTCCCCGGACATTGGCTTTCTCAGTATGACGGTAAGCGGACGGTAACATTCAGGTACGGAGGATATCCACTCTCCATAGAGCCAAATGGACTCGGATTCCAGAGATTTGGATCACAGCGATAAGTCCTACGAAGCTGCAGATACGGCTCCAGACTCGTTACAAAGGATCGTCACAAATCAAGAGAAACACAGCAACAGCCCTCAAGATCCCGAGAAGAGCGGCCAGGACCATGAAGTGCCTCCAACAAGAATTCGGAAGACACCATCTGCCCCTCCCCCGCTATCGTTTGATCCCTGGACGAAGAGGAACTCTATCATCATCTGCTGCCTCGGCCTGCTGTTCTTCGACCTCATCCTGCCATGCATCATCTACTACTCGCTCACCTACTGCACGAACCTCGACGAGGAGCAGGTCCTGGGCATCTCATGCGCCTCTCTCGGGCTCGGTGAGATGATGGAGCTGCCGCTGCGCGGATACCGGCTGGCCAAGCAGCACGACGTCTACGCGCCTCTGGGCCAGCACTCCCGATGGGCCTTCGATTTCCTGTTCTGGTGGTACGCCATGGCCACTATCATCGGCATCGTGCCCTATGTCCTGTCGACCAGTCTCGACGAGCCGATCGAGTGGCTGTTCCTGATGACCCCGGGCTTCATCGCCGGGTTCGCAGTAGCGACGACTGCCGTCTCGGCGCTGCCATTCCCGCTGCCTTTCAGGGTCAGTTCGGACGCACGCGGCGAGAAATGCAAGCCGTTCGTATACTACGTCATTGAGGATTTCGTAGCCGTGGATGCAAGCCAGAAGCGAAGCTATCGCGAGGAACTGCGCGCGAGATACAACGCCTCGCCCATCTTCCGACGCATGATCTGGGACGTCAATATGTGGTGGACAGTTGGCGGGCTCGTCTTCATCGGCGCCCTGGCTGGCATGACTTGGGGCCTGGCATTCCCAATCGCCTATGGTCTGTCCTTCGGTTTGTTGTTTGTATGGATGGGTATCTGGGCTCTGGCGACGTGGCTGTGGGTCAGGCGTGGACTGCGCAGGGAACGGGAATGGTTTCGACGATCTGCGGAGGGCTCACCGGACGAGGAAGTCATGGTATGATGAATTGACATGAAAACGTTACAGAAAGTAAGAAACCGCCCTCCATACAACGGGGAAATCCAACGAGCTCAGCGCGCTCATAACGAATCCCCCCTTTTCCATGATTCAAATTTGTAATCAATACGGTACAAGTGCAAGAGTAAGCAAGAGTTGCAGTTCACTACCTAAGTAAAGTATCGAATACTCTTTTCACTAGTAGCTAGATATACCTACCTACATATATACCCACTCCCGCTCAATCTATCAGACGACTGCCCTACCGTAACGGGCTTGTATATAAAATGGCAACGCTCTTCTAGCACCAGCGCAGTATCGGGGGGATGGGATCCGTGACTAGCCCCGCATTATGGATCTTGTGGGTGCGACAGGTTTGCCTTGTTTAAGTCCTGGTAGTTACGGGCCACGACGGTGGTGTGTATCTTGAGTAGTCGGATACAGAGGACAGACAGGATAGGTAGGATAGATAGCCGCGTAACAGGACAGAACAAACGGTAAAGAGAGACGGATAGGTAAAAGGGGGATAGGAAGGATATATCTAGGCTCTGGGACACGTCTAGTTGATGGTTTATGTACCTAGAGTCGATTTGGATACTGTAGGTATCAAGACCGCCATGATATATACACACATACCTAGCAAACCCCATCCTTTTTGAAAATCTTTTCTCTAATTCAGAATAAAAAGTAGGTAGCTATCAATCGATCATACCTAGACGGACAGGAAAAAACTCCAGCTGGGAACACACACCAACGCCAATTTTATAATCGCCACTCTCCCAACGCTCATCTTTTGCTATCAAGACTTTCCTTCCAAATCGTCACTCCTCTCAAGAGACGACGCTCCTCTAAACCCTAGCTTCGTTCTTCGGCGGTCGAGCACCAAAGATAGTCGAGCCGACACGCACTTCCCCACTTCCCATCCTCACGGCAGCCTCGAAATCCTCACTCATACCCATACTCAACTCCAAGTCCATGCCGAGTTCCTTCTCCAACCTTTCCCGCTCCTCTACCAGTCTTCTGAAATCCTCATTCTCTTCCCCTTTCCCCACCGCGTGGCTCCGGCCGATATCCCCGATCGTCATCAGGCCGACGAGCTTGAGGTGCGGACAGGAATTAATGATGTGCTGAGCGAGGCTGAGCGCGTCGGGCCCCGGCGCGATGCCAGATTTCGAGGCTTCCCCCGATGTGTTGATTTGGATGTGGATGTGTAGAGGAGAGGTTATTTCCGGGTGGGTGAGGAGCAGCTCGGCGCGGCCTTTGTCGAGCTGCGTGGCTTTCTTGGCGCTGTCGACTGAGGAGACGCAGAAGAGGTTGGGGATTTGGGAGGTTAGGGCTTTGCATTTGTCTAAGGGGGTTGTTAGTTGGGACGCGGAGATAATTGGAAAGTGGTGATGGATGATGAAAGGAATATGGAGAGAGAATGGCTTGGCTTGAGCTGTGGAATGGTTGATGAGGTGTATGACGAGAACTGAACAGAGTGTCTAGGTAAGGCCAACGTCGGTCTTGGGTGCTGAGGCTCACGCAGGAGGACTATCCTCTCGGAGGACGAACTTGGCGACGTGAACTTCAACAGACACACATCATCTGTAGATAACTCGAATCATCCTCTTGCATGGTGTGCCACGGAACGTGGAAGCTCAACTTCGATGCCTCCTGCTGTTTGCACGTGCCACCAAGAAAACGACCAAGACACAGAAGCAAAAGAAAATAGCTACGTGCAGAGAAGACAGGAAAGAAAAAGAGAAGAGCACATACTGCTCTGCAAGCCACCAATGAAATGCCATTTGATCTCCCGCGGCAGCAGCTCTGCCTTCTCCAGCAACTCCTGGGCATAGTTCTCGCCGAAATGCTCCTGCTTGGTGGCGCCCTCATACAAGGCCAAGATATCAGACGCCGGCTTCAGCTTTGACACGGCGACGAGACGCACCTATCGCGCGGGTCAGCAGCGGTCTCTCTCTGCACGGCATCGTTCGTCCCTGGCTCAAATCGAACGAAGAGGAGAGAAAAGGGAGCAAGATGAGATAATGACGGGGATCACGTGAGAGACAGGATTGATTCAGAAAAAGGGCAGAAGAGCACGAACCGTGCGGCCCTGGGCGGCGTGGGTGATGCGCTCCGACACGCCTTGGAGGGCGGCGATCAGGGACTTGGCTCGGGCGGGATCGATCTTCATGTCGACCTGTCGGTCCTCGCTCATGTTGCGTGGCGAAGGTCGCGGGGGAGGGATCTTATGGATCTATGGATCTATGGATCTGGAGGGTTTGTTACTATTGGAACGGATCAACAAGGAGAGAAAGATATTACCTGGAAATAGACACACCAGTGGCCACTCTGTATACCGGATACTGTGTAGACTAGACGGTGCACAATATAAACTCTAATAATAATGCAAGGAGTAGTCCGTAGCAATCATCAATAATCAACAATCATTCGTGGCGGGGCGAGTTACGAGGTGGAGCGTTGATGCATTGATATGTGCCTGGCGGCGATTGAAGCGGCGTCTGGACTCTTCTGGGTCTCTGATATTCTCCGCAGGGTCTTTGCTACTAAGGATATCTAGGATATCTCTTCCTATTTTTATTTCCTATTGTTATTTTTATATCCCTCCCGTTCTTTTCTCCGAATTTTTCTGCATTTTTCCGTCTTCTCTCCTCCCTGTCTCCCCCTTTCTCCCGCTTTTCTGGGATTCTCTGGTCTCTTCGATGCCGTCCCTGACATGTAGGTTTAAAATCCAAAGATTAAATCTCACAAATTAACCAACCAGTATCTCGCTCTGCTCTCCATTCGACGACTCTACTCTTATCTTGATCTCTATTTTTATCTTTGCACATATATTTTCACCTATTTTTCCCCATTTTTCCCCGGTTGAAAACTTTTCGCCCAGGGTCAGCCGTGGCGGTTTCGTATGCCTCGATCGTCCCGTCCCAGCTCGCTTCATCTTTCCCACGACAGACGACAACTCGATATCTTCTTTTCTTCCTCTTCATCCCCCTCTTCAATTCGATTCTCCCTCTTCTTCAACTCTCCCTCTCCTCCCCATCTTCAATTCTCCCTCTTGACCTTCTGCTCTTCTTCCTTCATTCCTTCGTTTGTTCGTTCGTTCATCCTAGTCCCCCCCCTCCCCCGCATATTCTTTCTTTGTCCTCGCCGCAAACAATCTCTCGACCAGGGGACCGCTTGATGCGATTCTTCGACGACCATCACGACGATTACGACCATAGAAAACGATTCTGCTTTCCTCCGTCCCTCGACTCCGTCCTCAATCCCCCCAATTGCTCCTAAAGGAGCCCCAACCTCTGCACCACCGACATGCCCAATTTCTCTTCCCCACTCTCCCCACGAGCCAGCGGATTCCACCAATTGATGAACAAACCCTCCAACTCCAACATGAGTTTAGAAGCCGGTATTCCCCTCACCAAAATTCGCACAGCTTCGTCCACCGGCGGCCGCAAGAAGGGTGACACCATTGCCCAGTACGCCTCGAACGCCCCGTTGAACGAGTCGAACGAAGAGGAGAAGAATGGCTTCTTTGCGCGGGGACCAGCCGGACGGAGGAAGACGGCTCCGAAGAGGAGGGGCACCGATGGCGAGGAAATAAAAGTCAATTCGCTCGGCCGCTTATACAACAAGATAGTCAACTTCTCCGTCGTCACACGCTACTTCGTCTACGTCTTCCCCGTTGCGGCGTGCATTGCCGTCCCCATCATCATTTTTGCCATTCGAGATCCCAACGCTCTGTTCTGGGGGACCGGCGTCAAGGTATGGCTCTTCTGGACCTGGATCGAGGTCGTCTGGCTCTCGCTCTGGGTCTCGAAGCTGGCAGCCAAGTTGGTCCCATACGTTTTCATGTTCCTCTGCGGCGTCGTGAGCTCCGGCACCCGCAAGTACGCCCTGATGTTGAAGGCGGTCGAGATGCCGATGAGTTTGGTGGGGTGGGCACTCACGAGCCTCGTTACGTTCACGGCGCTCACAGCCCCGCATCTCAATTTCGGTAACAGCTTTCGCTGGATTACGGTGATGAAGAATCTGCTGGGGCCGGCCCTCATTGGATCCGTCATCTTCCTGATTGAGAAACTGCTCATTCAGCTCATCAGTATCAACTATCATCGGAGATCGTTCCACGGGAGGATCAAGGACTCCAAACATTCCATTTACTTGCTGGGGCTGCTCTACGAGGCCTCGAGAAGCTTGTTCCCTATGTATTGCCGCGAGTTCCTGGAGGAGGACTATATGATCAATGACAGCATCGAGGCCCATGTTGCCAAGAGGATCCACAGGAGATCGGGATCTGCAACTCCGTTGAAGCTGATCGGCAACGTGGGGAGGATAGGGGGTAGGGTCACATCTGTCTTTGGAAATATTGCATCCGAGATCACCGGCAAGCAGATACTAAATCCTCACTCGTCACATTCCGTGGTTTTGCAGGCTCTAGAGAAGACCACATCGTCTGAAGCCTTGGCAAGAAGAATATGGATGTCATTCGTGGTTGAGGGAAAGGAGGCTCTATATCCCGAGGATATCCAAGAAGTCCTCGGTCCGGATCGGAAAGAAGAGGCTGATGAAGCCTTCGCAGCTCTCGACAGTGATGGGAATGGCGATGTTAGTTTGGATGAAATGATCATGAAGGTTGTTGAGGTAGGGAGAGATCGGAAAGCCATCAATTCAAGCATGCGAGACGTTGGACAAGCTATCGGTGTTCTAGATCATGTTGTTTCAGTGATCCTCTTGATCCTTATCTTCTTCATGTTTGGTATGTTCTCTACCTGATCTATGTACTTCTAACGCTGATGATCTTTAGTCGCCTTCCAGGACACCAACTTCGTCACAACCCTCGCAACAGCCGGTACAACCCTTCTCTCCATGTCCTTTGTCTTCGCGGTCACAACTCAAGAATTCCTCGGCTCCTGCATGTAAGTTCCCCAGCATCAAAAGGATGCTTTCTAAGTTCCCCAGCATCAAAAGGATGTTTTCTAAGTTCCCATCTTTTTAGATTCCTCTTCGTCAAGCACCCCTATGATGTCGGTGACCGCGTCGATATCGTGGGGCCTACAGCAGAATGTTTGGTGGTCGAGCAGATCTCCTTGCTCTTTACCGTCTTCAAACGTATCGACAACATGAAGCTAGTGCAGGTCCCGAACATCGTACTCAACACCCTCTGGATTGAAAACATCACTCGCTCCAAGGCTATGAAGGAGCAGCTCGATATGTTCATCTCCTTTGATACTTCCCTCGAAGATATCGAAACCCTACGCAAGGAGATGGAAGCCTTTGTTCGAAGTCCAGAGAACTCCCGCGATTTCCACCCCGAGCTCATCATCGAGGCCACCGGAATTGGCAACATGGACAAACTTCAGCTCAAAGTCGAGATCCGCCACAAGTCGAACTGGCACAACGAGACGGTTCGGGCGGCACGAAGATCGAAATTCATGTGCGCTCTCGTCCTTGCTTTGCGCAAAGTCCCCATCTATGGTCCAGGAGGTGGCGGCGAGCCTCTCGGCGGCCCCACGAACCCGGGATACTCTGTTGCAGTGTCTGACGATTGGGCTGCCGAAGCGAGAGACAAAGCAGCGAAGAAGAAGGAAGAGCGCCGTCTCATCCCTACTACCACCGAACCCTCTTCTCCAGAAGAAGAAGAAGAGGCCAAAGAAGAAGGAGTTCTGGGATCCGCCCCCGAAGAAGCCGCTGCTCAGGCCCTCAATTCCCGAAGACCCATGTCAGATCTACGGGATATAGATGTGGCTGATGACGACGATACGGTCGAGACGAGCCTCGAACGCGCCCGATCGACCAAAATCGATAACCTTCGCCAAAGCCTCCTGAAGCGCGAAAGTACCCGCGGCCGTAGAAAGCGCGGCGAGACAGCCCCTCAGGTACCCACCTCCCCCGAAGCCGGGGTGAGCCTCGCACAGTCCAGTGCCCAGGGTGACACGGCCTACTATGGTCGGGATCGTGACAACACTGATGAGGAGGCGGAACTGGGCATGACGGAACTGCCGGTCGGGGGTTATGAGAGCGAGGCGTACGACTCGTACTCGCCACCGCGCCCGCGACCCCCTATTGCCATACCCACGCACGGAAGCTTGCGGAGATTGAGTTTGGGATTCAAGAATGCAGGGCCGGCGAGACAGACGCGGGAGGAGCGGGAGGAAGAATGATGACAAGGATCAATCCGTAAGATAGGTAGATCTGGGGGTTTGCTCGGGCTTGGTAGGAAAGGAAACTCGGAGGGCAAAGGAAAGGGGGGCTCGGAAGGAAGGTAAACAAAAATGGACCGACGAAAAAATGGAAAACAAACATATACCCGCTAACTTTGTGGATCATGGTTGGCCTGTACTGTACTGTACTGTACTCTGCAACGAAATTAGGAAATAGGGTGGTTCTTTTTTTTGGGGGGTGGCACGGGCATAGCGTTATTGGGTCTTGTACATTGTATTGTATTGTATTGTATTGTAGATTTATTTACACGTTTAGGGGTTTTTTCCTTGGGCTTTATACATCTACTGTATGAAATAGATATGAAAATGAGGTTGAAAAACATATAATCCTTCCCTCTCTTCTAAGTCTATTTATGATCGTAGCTAGAAGGGAGTGCTCTGATTTTCAAAAGAGAAAAAGTCAAATCTGTACGTGCTTTTTATATATATAAACCTCTTCTTGATTCGATCCTTTTATATAGGTAGGTAACAATAAATAAATAAATAAGCCAATCCCCCTGCCACTCCCACTCCAAACTCGCTCCAAACTCCCATTTCATCACAATCCCAATGCCAACCC